>NW_027109848.1:52587-113455 GCF_000696795.3 Halyomorpha halys
TACTCAATAGTGATCATTGAACTTTTTTCAAAGTAGTAAATCTGGAATATTTCACTCATTTTTTAAAGCTGATTAACATCTCAAATTTTTATCTCATTTAGAGATTTATTGAAGTGAAAATGCCTAGTTCCAATAACTGATAAATCCTGCTTGAACCACAAGTAGTGTGGTGAAGCTCAAAGGATATGCAATAGCATTCAAACACTCGACCTCAGGTTCTAACTATGAACTGAATCTGATCGGTTAGTCCTCATGGTGTATACTCAATACCTTGGTCCTTCAATGTGTTTGGTGAAAAAATAACTTTATAAGTACTGAATACATAAAAGTAAATGAATTTCAGTGCGGAAATTGTGTTTAATTTTTGTGGCTTAATTGCTAGTATAACCGATTAGAATATTAAAAAAGCTGCCTAGAAGATACGCAAAAAATTATTAATATCGCAAATATCTATTTGTTCAGTCCTTTTTAGGCTGTTGATGTGAGATGTGTTGTCTCTTGTCTGCTTTATCTTATTCTGTCCTGATGATACTTGGATCAGGAAAACGTTAATGGTTATATATTTACTGGTGTCTAAGAGACTTGAGTTTTTTTATAGGAATTTCAAATAATATTCTAATTTATTAAAAAAAAAATGGAAGAAGCTATATCTGGTTAACAATAAATAGTTTTCTTTTACTATTTTGGTACCTTTATTGACCGCTACCCCAACTATCTTCCTTCAATTATTAAAAACATGTTTACTTAGCCCCCGAACCAGAAGTTCTCTGGGCCATTTTTGTTTTATTCAATCTCATTTTTAACTCCACGATGACTGGTTTAAGTTAACTGGAATATATGTATTATAAGTAGGAATTGCATGGATTGATGGGGATTATTTGGACTGATATTATAGATATATTGCATTAAACTCAGGATATAGAAATGTATTGTAAACTGGAATGAATCATTCTCAATATTTTAATAAAGAATGATAATGGTTTGTGTAAATTCCTATAATAAAATTTTTCGTGTTATGGAAACTTTACTAGTACACTAAAAATCTTTATGAGCGTTTAAGTTTACCCAAATTGTGTTTAGTTAGTCCTTATATTAACCTTATATTTAATTTTTCTTTTAGTTAACTAGACAATTTATTATTTATTTTAAAACATGTGGGAAACAACAATTTCAATATTTTCTATATTTTGCTATATATATAAAATAAAATTTTAAATTACATAATAATTAATAAATAAAGCTAAATGTGAGAAGGTATATATATTAATCCCTATTCATCGGTAATTTCTCAAAGTTGAAATAATTTTATATTATTTTATTTATTATTACTAGAACAATTTTCTCTTTTTTAACTCCTTTTCAGTCATCCCAGCTCATTCTGGGACGAGTGACCAGGTTGCTTTCAACAAATCGTTACGACTTCTAAATTTAACCTGAGCTCATTTCGCACATAAGTCCTTTGAACAAGTTTTTAAAGTATTTTACAATTATTTTATAATAACCAGATCAGTTTTTCTGAACTTTTTCGAATGAGATTAGTTTAAGACTTCAAAGAGTTAAAGCAGATAGTCCTCCTGGCGGTCAATAAAACTAAGAAATGATTGGGGTGTGCGGTCAGTAAAGAAACAACATAAATAAACAAAAAAATATTTATTTATGTTGACGTTTCGACCTGATTTTCAGATCTTCATCAGGGCTATAAAAACAAAAAGACAACAACCATCATTCAGGGAGAAAAAAGTTTGAAGGAAGAGAATCCAGGAACTAAGAAATAGCATAAACAACTATCTAATGGAAATTAAACAACAGTCTGAATAAACATTTTTACATTAGGATCACCCCTGACGAAGCCCTGAAAAATTGGCGAAACGTTGGTTAACAGTAATTTTTTTTTTTTTACATTTTTTTAAGTAAGTAATCCATCAGTCGATTCACGTATTAATCATTTAGTAACTGAAACTCACTAGTTTCAGTTTCTATTTACTTTCACTAAAGTAAATAGAAAATTTATAAACTTACCGTACAGTATTATAAGTATACTAAATAATAAAGAATAAATTATTTAAACTAAAACAAAAAGAAACTTATAATATCTACGTCTTATATACAAGTAGTGTTAAAATACAACCTTCTGATTCATACAACGTACAGATATATTATGTAAAACATGGTAGTGAAATAACTGAAAATGATTTTCTATTTCTCCCAATCGACTTCTGTAAGGCTGAAACCTAGATATGTAACATTTCTTTTGTCCCAGACACAATTAGGTCACAAGTTGCGTCAGTTGAAGGCAGATAGACAGGCCTAGTGACCAAACTCTTGTACTCAATAATGACCTTACGGTATAGATTGATATGGACTGGCCTATAAGGTACCTTGTACTCTTAATAATTCCATTACCTGCTACGGAAAGTAACGTGAATAACATGGATATGACGTTACGTAAAAAAAAAAAAACTCAAAAAGAAAAACGGTTAGATTCAATTAAGGGCTAACATAGATCTCGTGCTGGAGTTGTATATCCTATTGTACTTATCAGATTAAAGATTAAAAGACTTATCTCGGGCTACAACATGACTCATATTAAAAATGACTATAGTGTTTCGTGAGGTAGAAAAGGACAAACAAAATGAACTAACCTTGAACTTTAAACATAGGCCTTTGAGATATTCCAAGATGGATGAATTGTAGGAGCGGTGAATGTTTCGAATTTTAGAAAGTATCAACAACAAGATAAAATTCTTATCGATCTTGGAATATACCTGTACACTACATTCTTTATAAATAACCTTATAAGTTTTAGTCGATATACAAAAAATATCTTTTATCACTGTTTTCATTGGAGACGACCGTTGGACTATATATTTAGAGCTTAAATCTAGTCGTAAGGTATTATATGAATATTAAATTTTAATGTAATTGTAAATTATTGGGTTGGTTGATTATGTTTAAGAAAGGTCCATAAATTTAAATTTGCTAAAATTTAATATAATGAACAATTTTAAAATGTTTCGGAATAGAAATTGAGTCAAATACAAAATTTTATCATTTTTTTTTTATTGAATCATTTGCAACTATAAACTTTACTCAAATACGGAAATATTCCAGGCGAAACGATGATACAATATAGAATAGAAACATTTATAGAATAAAAACGAAAGTTGTTACTTATTGATTCAAGTTTAAAGACACGTACATAATGACCTCCCTTAAAAACATATTTTTTATATTGTTAAGTTTTAAACATATGAATGAAGGTCTGACATACATCATTAAATATTGGAGAAAAGAAAAATATACATAGATTTGATAAATACAAGGTTAATTATAAACTATATTTTATTAATTGTGTAAGTGAACTTCATGATTTGATGAGTGTTTTATATTATTCGGCTCGAAATTGCAATCAAAGTGAATAAATTAATATTTGAATGGTATCATTTTTGCTCAAAGAGACTAATGGTTAATATTCTTGGTTCATTATTTTAAATATATTTAGATCTAAATATTTTACTCTACAAGAGAGATAACCTAAAGATTCGTATACGATTGATACACATCTGAATTATAACATTTTTTTTTTTTTGAAGTAAGATGAATTGATTGAATCTAATTTCATAGTCATAAAAATATGTTTATGCTTTAAACATATTGTTTCGCATCTCCAGTTTTAATATTAATATCACCAGTTTTTTTTTTTAAATACTTATTAAAGGTCTTTTATAGAGGGGTAATTGATTGTTGATCAGACAGGAAAATGTCGACAAAGCTTAATTTTGAATCCTTGTTTCTTATGTTTGGATAAAATGCTTGACTTACAGAGGATGGATGGATAAGTTTTAAAAATTATGCCTACTCTAATTACTAATATATAATTTCTCTCTATCTAACCAAGGCGTAAGCATTATGTGTTTGATTGACAATCAATTAATGTTACATGACAAAAGTCCTACATTCTACCCAAGCCCAGCTTCTAGATATCTGACCCTATCGAATTGTAGGACAAGTAAGTCTCACAGCTTTCTAACGCATACCTGATGTTGGAGAGGAATGTGACTGATGGTACATTGGTCGACAGGGGGCATACTCCGGATGATCTGACTGTAACAATTAGAGAGAGATGAACTAAATGGTACCAAGAAGAAGAGATGGATGACGGAGGAGCTATAGACAAAGGAGCTGGGACCTTGGCAAGGTCGGGGGGGCGTTGACCAGCGCCGAGGAGGCACCGCTCTGCACCGCTCTACCGCCCTGCTCTCTCCTCTCTCCGGGGCAACCGGTTGGGTCTTGTTATGGTAAGCATTAGTGTAGGTAATGTAGATACTAATGTATGTTAAAATTCAGGTTACAGGCACCAATCATGAAGTGTTTAAGAAAAAAATATTTTAAAAACCTCATCTAATAATGTTAAAAATTATATCATATATAACTTCTCAAAAAAATGTTCAGCGGGGGAGGCTAGAGGAGGCAGAAGTTTTAATACTTTTTTTTCAAGTAAATATTAATTATAATAGCTAATAAAGCACTGCAGAATTATATATAATTTTCTTAAAATTTTGATTTCATTCACCTTTTTCATGCTGAAATGTAACAATATTGCCCCTCCCCCTCCGATTGACTATGGCTCCCCCTCCATTTTGATCCCGGGTACACCCTTGGTAAAATGTCAATTTTATTTCTGACTATTTGGAGGATCGAGTGAGAATATCAAAATATTGCCAATTTGAGTTCGGAGGGAATAGTGAAAATAAAGATAGCTATCTCAAATATAAACATTAACGTGACTATGGATAATTAAAAAAAAACAGGAAGGAGATAAAAAAAATATTTGGATTACTATATTTGCGATGTAATAAAGAGCATTATAGCATCGAGAAGGATTTTGATGATGAAGTAGAGGACCAAGTTATCCCTAATTATAACGGGCCTGTGGATTGGGCATTTTGGAAAAGGGCCACAGCTTTATTGTTTTTAGAATTCATGGCATCTCATTGGTATATCCTCAACGTGAATATGGGAAATATTAAACATGGTTTAATTGTCCTGTAGAGCAGCATGTTTTAATATAATGACGAAGGTATTAAAACTATTGTACATTAAAATTCATAACATCTCTAGCCATTTTTTCCTAGACTTAATAAAAATTTAGTCCTAAATATGGCGATAATGGACATATAAAAATATTTAATTTCTGCGAGTGAATATGGAATATAGCAACCTCTATTGAAGATTAATCAGAAATTATGGCCTCATAATGTTATAGGTAATAAAAACAATTTCCGAAAGTAAGTCGTAGGTAATTGAGTGACAGATTAATAGATCTACATCATGATCCGCTCCACAAAATTGAGTGTTTGAACCATTTTTTATTTTATTTTACTGCCCAATTTTTGCACAATGCGCGGAGCATAATGCTTTTTTGGAAAGCTTGTCAAGAATATATTTTAGAAAATCGTCAAGAACGTGTTCATTATGATCCTGTCCTCTTTTGTGTATTTGAGGACAGTGAGGTAATGGCATTGTTGTAATAATAGATTTTGAGTATTAAAATTGAGTGTATGAAGGTGTTCTAAAGTTAATAAATTGTAGAATTAATAAAATAAAATCTTAGTTTACTGTACACATCACACCACTTTCACTTACCACTCTACGTACCTCCTAAGTTTTGTATAGATTGATAGGATCGTCTTAATTGAAGTGATAACAATTTCGTTGATTAAAAAAAAATGTAATGACCATGGAAGTTGAAAATTATGAAGAGGCACTTCCGGTCGTTCGTTTTTATCAAAATGTTGCAGTCACTTCCCAGGTGCATAAAATAGAATAGAAAGCCCAACAATATGGATGTAGTGATGAGCTCAATACTTTATACAAAAACGGAATATTGAAACATAAAGGCGATATTCTTGAAAAGATCTTGAACCATAACTTCTCAACTGATATCAATAGAGCATTGAACCCAAACAGGAACCCCATATACTGATCACTTTGCAGTTTCAACCTACGTAAACCTGGAGCATATCTGACATATAGGCTAAAATTAAAAAAAAAAATTGATCTGTATCAGGTAACTAAGATTAAGTAACCTAGAGTGCATCAAACTACACCATGGAAGCAAAACCATCACTTTCAAAGCTAACGAACTTAGTCCGTTCTGCAAAAGTTATTTCAATAATGGTTTGTATCACATCCTCCTACATTGCTCCACCATTAAAGGAAATAGACAATATATCTTATAGCCACTCATATCCATATCTTGCGACCTACAAAACATCTAAAATATATTGAATATTGACAGTGAAGTTAAATCGAACATACTCTATGTCCACATTGTGACAGTGTGTAATAAATTAGATTTTGTAAGTGGCATGTAATTAGTTTTCAAAAGCAATTAATATCTGCACTTTTATTATGATTTGCTTTATTTAAAATAATTCTCATCATTTTGAGTTTAATATAATACGGTAAAGAATACTATGTTAATAGTTTTGCATTATCTAGTTTGTTTTATTTTTATTGTTTTGTTATGGAACACTTGTTCCATCTTTGTTCATTGTTTTTGCAATGGAGCATTACACTCAGGTTTTATTTTATAACTGTATCTTATGTAATGAAATGTGTACAAGCTTTGTCTTTCCAAATAAATATATTCTATTCTATATATCCACCTTAGACATGTAATTAAAATTTTGTCTGACTTTTCGTTTGTGGCCTGAAAAAACTGACACAAAGGTCAATTTCGGCGAATTGGCTATTTAGACTCAGGGGACCTTAAAAAAAAAAAGCATTTTCATCAAAAACTTGAATTCGAAATTTTGGCCAAAAGCAATACTTTCCTTTACTATACATTTCATAGGTAAGTGATACTAATAAATGGTTATATCTAGTTTTTAATTTCTATAACAATCAATTATGTCGCTAAACTTTTATTTAAATTTTAATGGATTAATGTTTATTAAACACTTTGTGAAAACTAGTTTTCCAAAGCTACTACTTCTCCAAAGAAAAACAGACATGAACCGGTTATAATCCCATTACTATATCTTTTGTTTATAAATAAAATATTTTTGTTTGATTTTCAACAAAGGCGCCGAAAGGAGTAACCAAATTTTTTGTAGTACAACAGATTGATTGTAGTATTTTTTTATATTTCTAAAAAATCGAACAGACTACCCCTCCATATGTGTTGTTAGAATGACAAATATCTATGCCTCACAAAAACTTTTGTTTTTTAAAAATATTGTTTAAAAAGTTAACATAAATTGATGCAAAATACATATAGCTATCACCCGTATTACTGTTTGCAATACATAATATTAGTATTTGATATTCACACTTTTAAAAAATTTCTAAAGAATACATCCCTTATTGTTGGTCCTGTTAGTCTTAAAGTATTAGAGTTCCTATAACACTATTACACTTGAATGCAACAAATCAGTTGGATTTCATTGTAAAACGTTATATCAGACTAAATTTAATTTATTGAGATTGGATTTTGAGATATTTTCCCTACACAGGACACCGTACATTTAATATCAACTAAAAGTTAAGACCTTTTAAAGATTTTTTTTCGTTTCACTGTGAGAGATTCTATAATTGCCGTGCCGAATTAATCACTATATTAGTTATGTGTAGTCAATTTCCTAAATTAAATGATAATAGCATACGATATAGCAGGGAATCCATCTATCATTAGTCAATGATCGAGTAATCAGGAACACCTTTTATAATATGTTTTAGCCCTTATTTTATGCAAATTCTGCAACTTTCCTCAGGACCTTATTCATCAATCAGATCTTCAAGAACAATCCCAATCTAGCTCCAACGAATAATAAAATTAGTTGAAACGGTAGTGGCTCCCATGCTTCTATTCCACTTACTCTGCTACTAAAAAAGCCAATTCATGCTTTTAATGAGGAGTAAATAAATTATTTTTTAAATATTCATTAACCATGCTATGTTTAGGTCATACTTTCTTACTCCCTGCGTAATAATTTCTATTATGCGGGTATTATTATATCTCCACCCACTATGGGCTGAATTATGTTTCCACCTATTGTTCGTACGGGGGATAACTTTCTCTTAAGCTCTTGTTAAAATATGAATCGCTTCCATTATATCATAACTAATTTAAATAAATAATTAAACGCACTGATATGTGGAGAATTTCGATACCCACGAGTGAGCCCAATGGAGTTGTACAATTTTAGGCAAGCTGATATTTATTTCAATAAATTTTCCAAACGAGGCTAAGTTATCATTTACATGAAATGAAAGAATCCCCCCCCCCCAAAAAAAAAACAAGAAAAAAACGTTACTTGAATGATACTTCGACTTTTTAATAAAATACAATGTAAGGTTGAGTCATTGTATTTTATCTTTAATATTAAGGTTTAGCAAAAAACCAGTATGTAAAGGGAAAAACTCAGCCCATTTATGTGATCATGTATTATTAGTAATGAAAACACATTTTTTGACTTTTCCATCAAACCATTTTAAAAGCATTCAATGAAAGAACATTATTTGTAAAAAAAAACCTCCTAATTTACTTTCCTTTCAGTAACTAATGGACAAATAAATAAACAACGCCCCATCCAAATTTTAAGTGTTGTGTTTCAAGACACATAGTAACCAAAAATGGAATAATTAAGCCTCTATGTCTTATGTCATTCACGGATTTTCACTACTTTTTTTTTTATTTCCTAAAAACAACTGAATCGATTTTCATTTAGCTCGTTATATCAATATAGTTCTAGTTATCTTTAATAACAGTTAGGTGTTATGCTATTATAGGACTGTATGATATAATGAACCATTTCCCAGCAGATGGAGACTCGATTCACTTTTCTAATTTCCAGCCGTATCCCTTTCCTCATTCCCCTCTTTTAATGCATTTGAAATACAGTAAGAGAGATTCCACCCATTATTGTTATACCAAACCTCATATACCTATGGGCCTTAGAAGAAGAAAAAATAATAAAATTATTTGCAGGAATATAAAATGATTTAATAAAGTACTTTGAAAGAATTTTATTATTAACTAACGGAGAAAAATGCGTCCGATCTATTCAGATCTCATTTCTCAACAGACAGCTTAGTTATAGTTTCTAAAACATTTAGATTCTAGGCAGGGAAAAAGTTGATAATCGTTGAAACCCTTAAATACTTATTTTCCTTGTAGTAGATAAATAAAAACTTTTTCAAAAAATTGTTAGCATCTTTAATTGTGTTTATTTGAAAAAATACTTAATTAACATCCCTCAGTATTAATAGTAATAAATAATAGATGAATAAAAAATATATTAAATGGAAAGAATTTAATAATTGTTGTTTTCCCTGGGAGTTATGGCAATAGTCAGGGAAATACTGAATAATAAAGAAATAGATGTTTTGAAATCAATAAGGATTAATTTGTTTGATTTAGTCAAAGTAGTGTGACGCACGCGCCAGACTTTTAATATGAGATCTTTTATTTCTAACCAGTGATAATTTTAGTTTGGATCAAAAAATTGATTTAAACATCGTCAACCAATGAATAACCTTAAGTCAGAGCTTCTAAATTTTAAAAAGTTGACTTGTTTGTGTGTGGTTTGACGGTTGGCAACCACGGTACATTCCATTGATTTAATCTAGAGTTGTAAAGATCCAAGCAAGCAGCGAGTTCAAGGTAGCTTTGAATAGTTATGCTACAACAAGTGTTATTTTTAACGTAACAGAAACATGTTGCTCATGTGTTTTCGTAGAAAGGCATTAATGCTGAAACAACTCAACGTTTCACAGGAAATGTCACAAGGGAAAATAGTGCAAATAACAAGACAGAAAGGCTAAGACAGATGTATAAGCCTCGCACGTTTGCGTCAGCAGGAAGATGAGAGAGAGAGAGCAATAAACACAACTAAAAGAAAATAACAAAGTGACTGGAGACAAAAGGATTTATGATGGAGTGTGGACTGTCTTGTGGCCTCACCGTCATAACACCTGCGAGAGTCGCCTTCGTTTTGGTTCTCGGTACGCCTTTTATAGGAACAATAAACTGTCTGCTTGGGTCCGACAAGGCAATGCCTGAGACCCCAACCTAACAATTATAAACAGGGCTCATTAACAAGGCCTCAGCTGGCCATATTAGCAATTTCTTGTCTTCTGCAGCTGCGGCTAAATATATTTTTTACTAAGCAAGTATATTATTGCGACCGGCATTGCAGATTTAATAGTGATAACTTGGTGTACTTTCAAGTGCCATGAATTAGCAAAATTAAATGTGGCTTAATGTAATTGGATTCTCACTTCATTTTAACAAGTAGCAGTAATAAAGTAGTTCTTTAAGGACCATCTCGTGAGTCATGGTGAGTGTCTGCAATCAAATGTGCACCATCTCCAACATATAAATAACCAGTTTTGGATATAGGACAAGAACAAGAGATCAGCCTTTCCCTGGATCAGACAAATAAGTTATTTTTCCATATTTAATCAGCATTTCAGGATAACTGAGTAGAGTAAGGCTCACTGTGGATCAGGCCATCAATCTTACTTCAAGTAATTCTAAAGCATCATTCAAACAAGCAAATAAATACTTAATTGATTTTTTAAAAAAAAATGGTCCATTTTAAGAGAAACGTCTTTCATTTTATTTTGCCAAATTTCCTTGTCTTTCATATTTACTTTGCTTTTTAATTTTATATACATACTTTTTCTTATTCTGTTTATATAATTCCCAGTCAATTTTGTTGAAATATTCAATCATTTTTTAATTCAATCAAACAAAGTCCACCTATTTTAACCTAGCAAGTCCAAATCATTATACAAAGTATTAATGTATTATTTAGCTCATATTAAGTTAGGGAGATCATCATTTTTCATTAACATACGAAAACCTGAATAATACTTATTGCAATATTCAACCCTTTCAGTCCGAAATCTTTCGAACAATAATTAATAATCCATATTATATAACCACCAATACCCTATAACAATACTACAATACCTTAATGTTCTATTAGCCTCAAACTTTATTGCGTTCATATCCATGAGAAACTACTCATAATCCAATCAACCTTTACTCATCCCTATAATCCTCTCCAAAGGTTGAAACGGCATTGGCTCTGAAACTTATTATAAACAATTATATTGGGGTTCAGACAACGTCTTGATTCTCTATTCTATTCCTGAATGCCTACGATTAGCGTGCTCGTAGAGTCTATATTGGCTTTCAATACCAGTGATGCTGTTGAGAAAGCAGGGAACTTCCACAAGTTGGGGAACTAGTTAAGTTCAGAGTTCTCCAGGCAGAAGGTAAAGATTGCAAATATGAGATGTTTTTACTTTAAGTTAAATCTTGTTTATATTTTCTTCTTTATTTATTTTATCAAACATAGATGGGAGGATTACCTTAAACCTGATTTAGAAGATTTGGGTTTGGAGGGGCGTCACTTGAAAGTTGTTAGCAGGGAACGATAAATGTTATCGGCATCGAACCTTCGGGTTCACTAAGCCTTCATTATAATTTATTTTATTTTCAATTTATAATTTTGTTATCCTTTAATTTATAAATATTTATGTAAATATGGTGTGAATCCACTTTTTTTTCTCTGTTGTTTCTTACCAATGTTTGAATATAATAAATACCACACAATAGGGAAAAATATGTTATGGAAAGATATAAATTATCCTTAATTACCCATAATAACCTACGTTCCTTAAAAAAAAAAATGCTGTTTAAAAAACTGTATCTTGGAAAATATTAAACGGAAAGAGTTTTGTAATATATACTACAATTTGTACAGCATAATTTTTAAAATTTTACTAAGTAACGTATATAAGCTAATCGTAGTAGCTTAGGAGTTACTGGCTATACTTTTGATGAATAATTAATAATTGAATTTTAAATGGAAAGACAAGGAAACAAATGTTATTTAGCCTGAAAATATAGATATGATCTAGTAACAGAAATTAATTTGTAAATTATCGTTTGAAACGTATGAAATTATTTAGCTTCTATGTTCATCCAGACACTTTATTATGAAATATATATTTTTTGTTAGATGTGTAAATATAAAATCATTTTTACATTATTATAAATAAATTTAGAGTAGTTTTATTGTCGTAAATATAAGTTTTGTGTCTGTTTATTTTACTTTAACTTACGTTCATATGGTATATACAGTATGAAGAAGTACTGAGATCGTGCTAAATTATGAATTCGAGTTTTAGACAGAAATACACGTTTATATAACAAAATACCACAAAATGTGAGTCAGTTTGTCAGTATTTGTGTGCCAGCCTAGCTCAAATAAGAAAAGTCGGACAAAACTGAAACTACGTATTTAAAGGAGGTTCAAGGCTGGAATTTTCAAAAACATCGACTGGCCGGGTGTCTTACTTCATTTGATTGATTTTTTATATATTTTTTTCGTTTTCTCCGATGCTTTTTTATGATTGATAATTTAATATTTTCATTGAAATAGTCTGACAGTAGTTAAAAGCAGAATTTTCAAAACAGCCTTCTTTAAAGTACCTATTTTAAGGTTACCTCTTCGGTTTATTTTCATCCAATTCCTGAATAGAAGGTTATCAATCTCAAATTATTACAAGAACAAATATCGATACAGTTGAGGACACGGAAGGCTCATTATAGATGGTCAGAGCATAGAACTGTGACCATGTGAAATAGAAGGAACTGATATCGGTCACGAACTCACGTTTGGTCAGCACGAGCCTTACTGTCTCCGATCAAACCAACGCACTTATTCTTTTATTTTTTCGCCGTTAGTCTATATGTAAGTGAGGTTACTATACTGTGTGTTGGATAAGAACTATTATTTCAAAGGAGCTGTAAGTGTATTCCAATAACTCTCTCCATATCCCTCTAAAAAAAAAAAAAAAAAAAACAGATTGAAAAAAGAAATAAAAAATATTAATTTTCAATTCATTAAATTTCTTCCGATTTAAATTAAATGAATATCATTTCCTTAACATAATTTAAATAAAATTGATGGATCAAATGACATAGATCCACGCAGACGCCTGCATCAGTTTGAGTAAATCATATAATATTCAATATCACAAATCTCCTCGATAATAATGAATGATAATTATCTCCCCACTACTTATTTTTCTTTAAAAAAGTTTATCTGAAAATTCATTCGATAACGAATCCACATAGTTTTTACAAAAACAAAAGTTGGTATGCATAGTTTACAACACATCTACATTGTATATATTTTATAAAATCGAGATTTGAATGTCAATCCATAAACAAGTATAAACATTTCCTATCATATAGCCAATCTAAAAATCTATTAAAATGGTTTGATTAATATTAGGAAAATAAAGTTTTTTGAATTTATTTATATGGAATAAGCGAGGAATAATTTTAAAAATCTATAAAATACAACTATTTCAGTTCACTTTGTTTTTTAATGTGAAACAGAAACAACAGCAGAGCGATAAAGCACGCACAACAATGAATATCAATTCCGCTGAGCACAAGTGTGTTGCGGGCTTGCGTTAGGAAGGAGTTTTGCTAGATTCTTTTAGGTTTATTCTATTAAGTAATGAACCTTTCTAACAAGCGAAAAGAATAAAAAGGCTCATTTCAAATTTGAGGTTTTTTATTCCTAGATTCGTAGAACCATAAAAAAAAAAATAAATAAAAACTACATCAGTCCACTATTAATCGAATGGTTGTCTACGGTTTTACTCGTACACTACGAGGTCCCTTTTTTTTTAGCTCTGGCACGGTCACAGTTCACCGCATGATGATCCTTGGAAGCCATCCTTACTATTTGCCATTTATAAATGGCAGCCGATTAAATGTCCCATACGCCCATCTCTCGTTCATAACGAAACATTTCTGTATCCTTAAAATAAAATAAAAAATAATATCATCTTTTAAAACGTCTGCTCGATTTTTTGCTTTATTTTTGTATTGTGGTGTTTAGCCCCCGATGCTTGTATGCTAAATTGAGGACTCTTGCAGGAAAGAAATGGCCAAAAAATATGTTATGCCGTAGGGTGCAGCTTCTAAATCACTCGATTGTTGCCTGCATTCTTCTTCTAAGCCCTTTAACTTTTTGTATGCATAATGAATCCCCTAGAAAGAGCAGGTAAATAGTTAGATATGAAGATAATAAGATGTTTTCGAGCATAGATTAAAATGCATTAATATATGTCTGGTCAATTATATATGCTAACACTTGAAAAGTAATTAAGTTCCCTAAAATAACAAACAAAAAATCCAAATACAGTATTAGCCAATATATTGTGTGTTAGACTTTGCACTCTTACTTAAAAATTATTGATAATTATTTACTGATATATGGAATAATTATTTTAAATAATAAAAAATACTGCTTGGCCAAAGGCAGAGTTTTTTTTTCATATTTCTACACAAATAATTGAACAAAGTAAAATGATCATATTAATCATTTAACACTTAAAATTATATGAAATAATAAAAAACAAATTTAAATGTTTTATTAACCGATAAATCAAACAAAAGAAATATAATAAATGAATAATCCATATCTGGTGAGGTATTTCTGATCAATACAAACTATAATTTCCAAAAAAAAAAATATTTATGACTATTCATAACAGTCGTGTTTCAAATCAGTCAGTTTCAAAATAACAGATAAAACATCGGTATAAATTATGCTTATCATGTGTGCTCGGAGCAAGCGAAATGTCGAGACGGAATTCAGAGTCAAGAATGGCAATTTTATCTTTTTTATGGTAGACCACTCCTAGTATTATAAACTGAAACTAGCATTAATGTCATGAAGGCTATAAATACTATCGAACAAAATAGCAGATGTGCGATTCCGTTGTTACAGAGAGAATAGTGTATTATTTAACATTTCTCTAGTTGAAAACATAAACCTTAGATTAAACTATATACAATTATTATTTACTTACTTATGTATTTAAAATATTTCTTCAGATGAAAACAAAAGAAAGAAACATTTTAACTATTTAACTACTTGATAACTAGCGAACTATTTGATATTTGACGTAATTTAACAATTAATTTAAAGGAAGTGTCTAGGATTTGTCTTAAAGCTGAACGATCAATTTGTCCTATTAACTATGATACAATTATTTATATTATTAATTATTTATATATATTATTAAAGGAACACGCTCCTAATCCGCTATCTATGATTATTTGTGGTTTTCTCCATACAAATGATATTTTGGAATGGATATTTTGCCTATTATAAGTAGGTGATCGTTTAGACGAATAAAAAATTGAAATAAAGTGTTATGTACTTTTTATCAATTAACTTACGATATTTCGTATGCAAGAAAAAAACTCATAAAAAACGAAAAACTCATCAATCTAGTAAAATCACGTCTCAAACATCGTTTTGTAGGTTTTCTGATTTCTGATTTGATTTTTTTTTTTAATAAGCAACCACACGTATTTTATTTTATTTTTATTATCAATAAAAACTTTTCATATTCCATAAAAATTACAATTAAGATCGAATGAATAAAATAAGCAGTTTCCGAGAATATGAAATAGAATCCATAATACAACAATTAAAACAAAACAACAAAGCTTCCGTTTTGTTTATTTTAAACGAAATATACTTTTTCAATTACATATATTTCTTTAGCAGTTTGACATAAGAAGTAATTTGTAGTTCATGACGGCATTTACAAGTACATAAAATATACAATTCATACTTTATGTCTAATATAAATTCTCGTTAATACCTTTATGCGAAAAAGACTCTTAATGTATATACTTTGACCTTTTAAAAAAAAAATTAATTTAGAATGCTTTTATTAATTTTTATGACTTTTGCTGGTTATAGAACCACTTTTTTTTTTTTAAATATTTATTTATTGCTATTTACAACTGTACATTATAATACATTTAGTAAATCTGATCTAAGTTAAATTGGAGTGTTACAGGCGTGTAGAGAAACTACCCATTGGTAGCACTCTAATGACATTTTACATTAGCTGGTCTCGTGGCCATCTTCTTTTCAGGCGCCTCGGAGGATTGTCAGGAATGGAAGAGGATGCAAGATTAGAAACCAGTAGAACCACTTAAAATTTTTGTTGGAAATTTAAATGGATGTCTACTTCTGAAACGGAGGGTTTCCGTTATAAAGGGGTTGCATTAAATTTGTAACTTTTTTGACAGTATTTAATAAAATTACCAGTTAAGTCTTTGCTACTAGAGGTAGACAAAACTATCGATTGATTTAGTTCCAGTTAATCTTAACTTGAAGGACCGGTCATTTAGTTAATCCTCAACAAGCAAACTTACTACAAACCAGAAAATCCACCATTTCTTACATCACATTCACCTAAAAATGTATTCAAATAGTTACTAATTAAATTATTACAGCATACTGGAAACAGTTTTATGTACATAATTAATTGGAAATGCATATGATTAAGTCGCGATACTTTATTCAATTCAAATCACATTTTAAGAATTTTTTTTTAAACATACAATTTTAAATGCTCAATTCACAATTAACTTTGCTATAGCTTCTACACATGTGTGCTATTGGTAAACTATTTAGTTTTTAATTTCATTATTCTATTAATTTTACCACAATATGAATTTGAATATTTTACTAAACATTCATTCAACTAACAAAAGTAATTTGTTTTATTCTCTCAAATTCTTTTATGACAATAAATTATTAAATTAAATTAAAATTTTATAAATATTTTAAGAGCTAAGTAGAGACATGGGCTTGTTTTCCTGCATTGTTATCATTTCGTTTTGTTACATAAGTGGTGTTAAAAAGTTTAAGTATTGTAGTTGTTTCTTTTCATAAGGTTTTTTTTTTTTCATGCCAGATATTCTTTTGTTTTTGTTATTATTGTTATTTTATAAATAATTAACTAATTTCGGTTTATGACTAATAATCGAAATCGCTTAGCTTGTGCATTTTACACAAAAACATAGAAGTTAGAATTTACAAAACTATTATCCTTACCACTGTTCTTTATGGAGCAAACATGAAAGAATTGCACCTTAAGGTTTTCGACAATAAAGTATTAAGTAAAATAATCGGAACGTAAAAGGACGAGTTAATGGAAGATTGTAGAAGGCTAAACAGCGTTAAAACGAGGTAACTGCACCCGGTAAATAACATTCAGTTTACTGAAATGAATTACTGCGGAGTATAAGATAGGCATTTAACCTTGTAAGGCTTAGTAACGAGACGATCCCTGTATTATTAATAAACACTGAACTGATGGGTAAACGACCGAGGGGTAGACCGAAACGTAGATGGGAGGATTGGGTTAAGCTGATTTTGTTGATTTCGGTTCGGAGTGGCGTCCCTGGAAAGAGGTATATAGAGAACGATTGATGGTATCGGCATCGAACTTTCGGATTCGCTAAGCCTTTATTATTATTTATAAATAATTTTAAGTGATAATTATATAAAGCTGGCAAAAATAATGTTAAATATTAAACAATAGAGAGAAATGTTTTATTCGGCCATGCTGCCTAAATACATTGGGTAGCTGAACACGCAGCGTACCCATCAGAGATGGGCAAAATCAGCTTAATAGTTTAAAAAACTAATAGCTTAAATTATCATGGATATGATATTTATATATACATGGTTCATTCATGAATAAGGGCAATTTTAGCTATTGGTTTCAACTATAGCTAATTTTTACCCAACTCTGGCACCCATCAATCCATAATTGTAAATGAATACACTATAATTCATTAACACTTTCATTATAAGATAAATATGGCTTGTGTACGTAAGATCACAACTAACCTCGTGAAATCACATTTTAGCATGACTGCACTTACTCCCTTTCATACTTATAATATATTTCACTCTGTAACATTTATATATCTGCAAACTTTTTATATCTATAATTACCAGGGAACAAAAAAGCACCCTGGATAATTCATTTTACGGTCGGTAAATATTATCTGAAATCATCTTAGCTTTATTTATTAATATCATTTATACAAAATAAAATGTGTACTACAAACCTCCTTATAAATAGAATCGATTACAAGCCTATTTAAAATTTGGTTCTCGACGTTGTTTTCTAAATTGGTTATTACTGAAATTTTTAGAATCATCCTAGCCTGTTAATGATAAATGGGTAACTAATTAAATAGAAACAGTAATATCATAATAACAAAAACAGAAGAATATCTGGCATGACGAGCAAACTTATATAAAGAAACAGCCCCAATATTTAAACTTTTAAACACCACTTATGAAACAAAACCAAATGATATAATTCAGGAAAACGAGCACATCTCTTAGCTGCATACACACGCTTGAGAAGGTAACTTGCACTAATTCAATTACTACTATCGATAATTGTTACATATTCAATGCGCATAACAGCAGTGAGGTCCCCTCTCACTTTTGAAACTGCGTAAATCCACCATAATATTATTTACCTAAATCAGGCATATGGCGTAGGCTCTTTCTTGTATATTTCAATGCAGTTGGAAGGAAACGTTTTCTGATTATCAAAATCAAATCAATTGTGCTATATACTATATTAATTAGAAACAGTCTCTTTCCGACTGCATTGAAATATGACAAGAAAGAGCCTACGTATGCCTGACTTACGTAAATCCACCGCAATATTATTTACGTAAATCAGGAATAAGTAGGCTCTTTCTTGTCATATTTCAATGCAGTCGGAAGGATACAGTTTCTAATTATCAAAATCAAATTAATTGTACTATATACTATCACGGAAATAGTATATGGTTCCATAACTTTGATTTTTATAATCAAAAACCGCCTCTCACCTGCCATATTCCAATTAATACTTAGTTCAAAAAATATTTATAAAATTTTAATTTTATTTTATGATTTATCGCCATAAAAAAAAAATTACTTTTGTTAGTTGAACACAATTGATATTATTGTCAATGTATGTTTAGTAAAATATTCAAATTCATATTGCAGTAAAATTAATAAAATAATAAAATAAAAATCATCACCATTACTTTTGAGTTAATTAATACTTAAGCTAATTAATACTTGAGCTAAATAATATTTGAGCTAATTAATACTTAGCTCAAAAAAGCTTTCTTTATTAAAATCACTTTTACAAAATAAAATGTATACTATAAATCTCTTTTCAAATTTACATAAATAGAATCGATTACAATATTTAAAATTCGAGTCTTGCTTTTTTTATTCTAAATTGGTTATTACTGAAATTTTTACAATTATCCTAGCATGTTAATGATAAATGGGAAGCTAATTAAATAGAAATATTGCGTTGTGGTCCAGAAAAAAATAAATGATTCGCGGCATTCCCTATACCTGAACAACTTATACTTCTTTTGAATTTTACGGACTAGTAACATAACAGTGAAGGTAATAAGGAATAAGGTAATAACATTGCGAATTCCAACCGTTGTACCTTAAATATAAATAAACGAGATAAGAAAAGTTCGAAATTAAAATAGTACTAAAGCCAATTAGTGGAGAAGATTTATGCAGGAGAAGTAAGAAAACATTACAAGGGAATAAAAGGTGGAACTGCAGAGTAAGGAAAAAAGGAATATCGGCCTATAGATATCCACCCTGGCCTCCAACCACCAGCGTCTAATTGCAGTCATTTCCCACAGCTATTATCCTTTCATACTCCTATCGAATTCTACATCCTCACTACTGCCCCTATATTAAAATAAACTGTTCCTTGAGTGTCTCATTGATTAAAAGTTTATAAATTCATAAAATTTTCAGAGTAACAGAACTGATGCGTGCATTTACAATCTATAGTACTACCGCACGCGATTTCCACCTGATGCTAGTGTAAACGATTCTCACATTTCGAGGTCGATACCCTTCCTTCTTCGCTTCTCATTAACAATCTCCTTCCCAGATTGCCGTCTGTTCTGCGAATGTAACCGAACCACTTGATTCTTGGCCTTATACCAACATAACCGAGTCAGCTCAGGGTAAAGCATATTCAGCGAATGCGATTTGATGAAACATGAAAGAGTTAAAATTTAGTTCCCGTTCACTATAATCAAAATAAAAATAGCATTAGAATAGTGAGAGAAAATAAATATATTTATATGTTGATAAAGATAAGCTGATAAATTATACGAACTAATGGAGTAAGCTACATAAATAGTCTGAACATTTGAATTAAGTAAGAGAGTAAAGAATAAAAAACAAATACCTAATCATAAGGATTTTTTTAAATAATTTATTTATTGTTATTTACAACTATATAAAAATATATACGATAAGTAAATTTGCTGTAGGTGATATAGAGACATGATACAAACATGTGGAGAATCAACCCATTGATAGAATTCCAATAACATTTCTAGAGGAGAAGATTTCGAGATCTTTTTTCAGACGCTAGAAGGATTATTAGGTAATGAAGGAGGCAATTAATTAATTTTTTAAATTCTGTATTATACGAATCTCTGAACGGTATTTTAGACAAATAATTATATCGGAAAAAAAAGGAAATAGACTATTATAATAAGTGATTTACGTAATTTTTATGGTATCAACTTTAATTTCTCTCTTTTTCTCTCTCTCTCGTGATATTTTACAAACAAATACACAGGGTGTAGCAGTATTCTCAACAATAATTCATACATTTTTTTTTAAATTTTGATTTGATTATCGCTGGGTGATAGTGTGGTTTATCTTTTGAGGTTGTTAATTTTCTAACCTCCAGTCTATCTCCAGCGCACATTACTCTCGAATTTCGAATGGGGTGGTGTAATTCTTTAATTAGGTTCTGATAATGAATTAAGTTTTAAGGAAAATTCATACCAGATACTGATATAAATTACAAAAATTAACAATAAATTGTTAACAGTTTTTGCATATTTACGAACACAACAAAACTGTTTAAAATTTCTTAATGATCCGTCAGTCATCATTTCGGACTACCAGGAAACTCAAATTAGGGAGACAGATTCTTACTTGAAATTTAGTTCTGAAGGATATTTTTTATTTTATTTTTTTTCGGTTTTCCTCACCACCTTAATTACAAAGATATTTTATCAATTTTAACGAGTCAAGCCTTCAAAACGTTTCGGATAAAAAAAAATGCCTGATAAGAATTATTATGATTAGAACAGAATTATGAATTTTAAATTCCGATTTACTATTAGTATCTGTAATAAAAAATACAATTTCCATTTAAAGATTCCGGTATTAGGTCCTCTGGAGAAAAATTGGAACTGAAATATAATATAAAGATGTAATAGTCAAAATAATACATAGTACTAATGCTAATCGTAATAATAATATGTACGGTAAAATAAAAAAGGATATGAGCGCTGAAGTAAGGAAAATATGTTGATTAGAGAGACAAAAAAAATTATAACATACAGAGATATTCACAGAGAGACAAGTGCATAAATAGTAGATTAATATAATTTTCGTGTTAGGAGGAGGTAATTTCATCGGTGCCTTATCTTTAATGACAACCGCTTTTTAAGACAGCTATGAATATTTTCGTTTTATGTATATAGCAGAGGTCCAATTATTATGACTTAAATATTCATGCTAAGATAAAACGGAATAATCGTGAACAATAGTAATTCTATAAGATCTTAAGCCCTACAAACATATCTTCTTTGCTATGATAGTGGCATAACTTAAAATATATGTTTTAATTTATATAAGATGAATTCCAGAGATGGTTCTTTAGGCGTATGTCACTTAGGTGCATGCATTCTACAGTGCATGAGAATCTCTAAATAAGAAGAAACTGCTCCTTATCTTTATCTCGGACTATGTCTAATTGAAACATAGAAAAAAAATAGTTTTTCTTATTTTACTATTAAAGGAACGAACTCGTGTATTCAAGATAAAATATGTACAAATGACCTAAACTGAGAATGTTTCGCTCAAATAGATAAGGACTGGCCACACAGCATTCCTTCATGAAATAGATTGAACGAAAAGATACAAATGATTGTTGAAAATCTGTTTAACAAAGTAGTGTTCAATTAAAATTACATAGAGAAGGTACTGGAAGTCATAAACAATGAATGGATGGATCAAAGTACACTAATCTATTGCATTATCGTTATTTGATATCATATTGGTTTACGCATAACTCCTTTTTAAAATAGAAACAGCTAGATAACAGAATAAGCAAACGCCATATCGTTTTATCTGCAAAGATCGGTCCATGCTACAAGTTGTGTTGTCAAGTTTAGAAACGAGATTGTGAAGTTTTATCTTTATAGACACCATTTGACCTTTCAATACGAGCATAAAAGCTAAAACGCGTCGTTGGGCTACATAAAAAGCTATCTTGAGAATTACTGCCAATTACGGAACTGCTCTAGGACGTAAAGAATAAGGAAGGATAATCCCAAGAGGCCCCGTTTAGGACATTACATAAGCCAGCGGACCAAGCGGTTGCTCGCGGGCGTGCCTCGGCCAATAGCAATAAATTCAAGTCGAGGCAAAAAAGGAAGCGGACCCAAAACCACGATTCCTGATAAAGAAGACAATACTCGGTTAAATCGGTTAGTTTAAAAATAAACTTGAACAAGAAAAAAAAGTCAACCCCGACTATCTTCGCAACGCCATCACTTTCCACAGCATTGCCTTAATTACATGTTTATGCCTAAGGCTCTTTTTATTACACAAGCTGCATTCCGTCCCTATCGTTCTAGTCAAACATTCTACTGCACAAGGGTAAATAAAAACTCGCAATCGAAAAAATTCTCGGTTTCAGAGAGGAAAATTCTTTTATAATGACAATTCATTTAAATTTTTTTAAATGATAGTATCAGTATTTACAATCAAGGGCAATACGTATTACAGTTTATAGTATTCATTCATATCATATATACATAAAGAGAAAAAAAATGTCAATAATATATTAAATAAAAATAAAACACAAAACATTACTATAGAATATTTATTTACAGCCTTGGTAATTGTGAACCAAGTTTTAATCTCCTCAATGAAAATAAAATTCGAAAAGGTCTCGGGCCCACTAATGTTTCAAACATCGAGCAGGTTTACAGAGTAAGCCCATTCATTTCTAAAAAAAACATTAATTTCATTTAACATTGGAAAAAAATATAGCATTGTAAACCGAGGTAACATTCTTCACTGAGGTCTTCCTATTGACTTTCAACGCCCAAGGTTTTAAAGTTATTATGAATTAATTTCTACTAACTATGGAATGCCTCAAACAAAAAAATTAAAAAAATCTTTTTGTTTAGGTGTGCCACTTATTAAAGCAAACCGCGATATTATATTTTAGAAGAATCATTAAAATAAATTAAATTAATATCTTTCAGATCATTTAAATTGATTTTTATAATACAATAAGTAATTTTAAACTTAAAAATTTTTGGATGATAAAAATTTTATAAAACTATATTAGAGTACATATAACTGGTTTATCTTGGTTGAAAAAATTATTAGGTTGTGTAAATTATTTATAAATTTCGAAATAGAAAGGAAAAATTAAGGAATTTATTAATGTGATTAAATTGCATTCTAGTAAGCAGTACAGAACAATGTTACTTTTATATCATTCAATGTCAAAACAGCATGATAGCTTGAAGGCAGAAGGTCCCAAGACTATAATTTGAATTTTCTGAAAATCCCATATTATTTCCCCAGGACCCCTCTCTTAACGATTGCTTACCAAGTAAGTTCGTGTGGTTTTACACATTGAGACGTGTCATCTTTAGTATAGTGAAAAATCCTAGACTAAAATAATTTAAATATTTTTATACTAAAAAAGCTAATATCATTAATAATTGTAATGAGCATGACTGAAGAAGTTCCCAAATTTGTTTTCAGAGTAAAATTCATTCAGAATTATTGTTGATTGTATTTTTTATTAGTGATCATTTCATGTGTCCATGGCTTTTCGATCTTTTCTTATGTGACCATTTGATATGTAGTGGGAGGCACCAGCTGGAAGTTTTAGCGTTAAGTAATTTCTTTTTTCGGCATACCAAAGGAACCGCCGGGCCTAGGCAGAGACCCGATCGGCAAAACATTAAAAGTAGTGTATAGATAGATATAAGTTAACACCAGGGGCCCCCATGCACTCCTGGGGAATGTTGACCGCGTAAGTAGAGGTAAACAGCAAAACAACCATTATCTCACACTCTAGAAACCTCGGGGAAAATACAGCGAGCTCTGTCAAAGGAGGGAGCCGCCTTAATTTAAACATGAAATTAGGAAAAAGACCGACCTTCGCCGAAGGTCATTGGACCTTCTCACCCCCTCTGAACATAGAAAAACCAATCAGAAGAACGAAAATCAATAGAAGGAGGAGTCAGAAGGAGAGGAGAGAAAATAAGAAAAAAAGGCTGAAGGAACACAGTGAGATACAGTCTGGGAGAGATGGAGACTAGAAAACAGTCTGGGAGAGGGACACTTGAAAACAGTCTGGGAGAGAAGGACATTTGAAGAGAGTCTGAGAAGAGGACAGCCCTGGAAGAGGAGAGTCTGGAGGAAGAGAGAGCAGCTGACCAGTTGGAGGCTAGAGGAGGCAGTCACTCCTCACAGGGATTCAGCAACGGCCGCCAGGAGGGTATGTAAGCTTTTGCCTCAAAATGGCTATGTATAATGAATTTTTCGTATTTACATGGCGATTTTCTTACCTCCGAAAGTCCTTCATTTTTTCACTTACCCCTTAACTCAAAATTCTCTTTCGCTGTTACCTAAACCTCCTGATCACCTTTTCTCTTTTCGTTCTAATATCATTATTATACTAATGAATACCACAAAGCGACCATACCCTTATATTTTATTTGTCTAGATAGTTATTAACATAATCGAGTAATTATCAAAATCATAATTTCACACAATTTAATATTGTTTCTACGTATGCTAACCTGATTGGGATTGCAATGGATACCTAAAATTTCTTTATAAAGAAGATACGATCAAAGGTTTTTTTTGCAAAAAAAAGTTGCTTTGTTACAAAAAAAAATTAAAAATTACTTAATAAAAGAAAAACGTCGTTAAAAAGTGGATAAAGGTCTTCATGTATAATCGCTTTTGCTAGATTATCATTCTCTATTTATTCGGAATAAAAAAAAAACGAATTACATATGATCAGAATTACAAATCTTATATGATTTATGAAAATTTTTGTTAAATTGACCAAATTATTTGTGCTAAAAATAAAAATTAGTAAGAGTGCATAAAATGAAAATTAACACAAACCTAACATCAATATTTTAATGATTTTTCTTTCTCTTAAATTTATATATATTGGATGGAAAAATCATTATATTGTAGGAACCCCTGGCATAATTATTAAAATATTCAGATACCCGGCAGCTGATGGCAAAATCCAATATTGAAACCAATCACCGAAGATACCAGAATATTAGTTATCCAAAAATTAATCAGCTCCAACTAACCCATAATATGCAATTATGCAGTAAAAATAAAATAATGTACAAAATGCAGAAGATACAACTACAACAGCCGCTTAAATATAGATTATATTTAAATACCTATGCGGTTCGTGAGGTAAGTAATCCTATATGTTTCTCGGTTGAAATTTGTTATGCAATGTCTCTCGCAGCTATATTAATAGTTTGGTAAATGAATTAATATAGAAAACATGTAATCGAAGCTAAGAGAGTGAATAAAACCAGAGTAAACATTCATAGCATAAATATGACAACAACAGTTCATATTATGTTGGTAGAATTACAAGGTACAATTTTAGGTTGAAGGAATTTAAATCAACATTTTCACTTAAAATTTTAATTATTTATTCTCAATGATAAATTGTAGAACAGTTAATTAAGATTAAAACAAATTAAGATTTTATTATTTCCTTCAATATCAGCAGAACAGCACAAGCAGCTTTAGAACTTGTAGCTGCATCCTTATCACTAGTATTAGTATTTTTTAACTCAATTAATATAATTTCATAAACCTTCATTATTTTTCTAGGAAAAACTTTTAAGGTGATAGAAGATGCATTTATTTGTTATAATTCTATTCATTTTTATAGAATGAAATTTACGATACCGTCAAAAATCTTCGATTTTACCTGCAAGTGCTTCAACAGAAATTTATCTAATAGGATGAGAAGTCAAAATATTAAGATCCCTCCCAATTCGAGAGTTCATTCCTTAGAAAGACTAATATTGGAAGTATAGAAAAGGGCAAACAAATAGTTAACGTTACAGTTTCTAAATTAATTTATTTTTAAAAATCAAATCTAAGAGATTCTTATTACCAGCAGAAGCTCTTAGATTTTATTTTTAAAAATAAATTAATTTAGAAACTGTAACGTCAACTATTTATACGATTATTGACATATATTTTAATACTGATCTTATAAAACTTCATTATTGTTGTTTTTATAAATGTGTTCAATATAACTATGCAGTAAAAGTTAATAATTTACGTTGAATACACTCTCACTTAATTACTTGATTAATTAATTTAAAATGATATTTTTAATAAGGAAATGTACATCTATCAGGCTCAAATATTTTAAAAGTTCGCGTGTATGCAGTTTTATTAGTTTGGCCTGGACATGTTATAGTCCAGTCGAATGGTAATTTAAAGTGCTAAGTTCCAGTGTAATTGTTTTTATTGGCTTAATACACACTAAACTTTTCGGCTATGAAAAAGAAGATTTGAAATGACATTTTTGATTCAAATTTAAAATGATATTTTTAACTAAGGGAATGTTTTAAAAGTTCGTGCGTATACAGTTGTGTTTTTTGTATTAATTAAAACGTGCATACATAAACACATTCATTTTTATACTCATTGTTACTAAAACTACAAAGTTACAGTACTCTCACAAATTGTGTGTGCGTTTATATACGTATATAAACTTGATATATAAACTTAAATATATAAAATTACATACATATATATGCGTTTATATACATATATGTATAAGTTATATCCACAGTATTATTAATCTTAATACTAAGTTCGCCCTGCCAACAATGCCAGAATGTATATGTACACGATCAAGAAACAGAATAGCGTAGTCTTTCAGTTACAACCGTGAATTTTATTTCTCGTACCCTTATCTTTTTGATTCTGTTTTAATCCCCAAACTCGTAAGTTATGTACACATATATAAGTCTAATAATTTATACATTTAACATTATATAAAAAAAATACATCAACTTAAAAAGTCTGAAGTAATACAACAGTCCTTATAGAAGAGAATATCCGCAGACCCGCAGACTGGATTGCCTGGCCACCATACGAAAGGTGCACTGACCACCACGGACACCTGGGTAATAAATCTTCCAAAACGGCACCGTTACCCAAGCTCTGACTCAACTCTTCTTTCGTTCAAAATTATATCTCTCTCAATCATCAACCAACGTGCCTAGTAAGTTGTAAAATTGTTAAGGTACAGTAATAAAAAGTTGTAAAATGTAGAATATTAATTTTATGAAGACGACCCCAATGATCGAGGGGTCCAATTGTATAGCATGAACATTAGATTTTTTTTAATTTATAGTGGTGTTAATATTTTTAACGCAATTCTACTTATGAATAGAAGTACTCGTAACTTTTCCTAATTTCATAAATATCTATATAGAAACAATTTTTATGAAAAAAACAACAATATTTATCAATTAATTCTTAATATTTCAGTACCTATAACACTGATAACTCAATTAATTTTTTTTTAATCTTCCAATGTGCAAATATTACTCAATGTGCATACATAAAGTTGTACTGAGTCACTTATAAGTTACGTAAGTAACTGAGTAATTATAACGTAAGTTGATCTGGTGTAAAAACAAATCTAAAAGCAAAAAGTAAAACAGTTCACTTTATGTTAATAACTTGTAAGATTCTCAGCCGGGCATATGGACAGGAATATGTTATATAAGAATAACTCCAAACAAGGTATCGTTTCCAAATCTTATATCATCAATATATATGTTTGTAGTATACATCTCATTTCTGACAGAACGATGGATTTTGATAAACGAAAAAGATTTTAACGAGAGTTAAGAGTAGTAAAACTCCCGATTTGGATTCCTAAAATTTTACTACAACTTATCGCTCACCTTTTAGTGTTTTCTAGAAGTTCTTGAATGAATGGGATATAGGGGAAGGGTGTTATCTAATGCGCTTTTAAGGGTTAGTTAGGGTGGTTTTAGGGTAGTTGTGGTGGTTAAAGTAGTATTAGTTTGATTAAACCATTGGTTAATTTACATCCTCTTCGAGAATCTTCTCAGCCATTTCCTGGTGTCATTCGACATGACGATAGGCGTATTAGATTGACACTCACGGACGAATGGTTCTAGTTGGGCAATTAGTATGTTGTAATATTAAATCCAAATTTGAAAGTCATTGTTTGAATGTCTATCTTGCTGTGCCTTATTTTTTTTTAGCTTTTTTCAATAGAGGTTTCATTAGAATTGTATAAATACTTAATTACTTACTATGTTATATATTTTTTTAATTTGAAATGTTATGTCAAGAATTAATTTTACTTTCGAATTTCATTTCAAAGTCAATTTTTTTATATTAGGCCCAATGTCATAATAATTATTACTAAGCTTGATAGAGTTTGGAAATATGAATTTATAAAACATTTTAATTAAATTAACCACATTGAAAAAAAATGGGGTTTTCTAGAGTCTTAATAATAATAAATTATTCTGACTTTAGCGTTATTTATTCCTTACAGCCTGCCTCCATAATTCATATTTCCCAAAATAGCCAGGACTGTGTTGAGTTGAGATAGCGCACACTAATGACTTGGATGACCTGTCTCCTGATGACATGGCAGGCAATGGGCACCGGGGAAACAAAGCGAGTGCCCTTCCTCCCCCGGACCAATAACAAGAGGGAGAAATAAATGAACATGACCTAAACCAGTTGGCCTCATGGCCGCAGACAGCGTGGGCAGATTTAGCCATACGGATCGGCCATTACCGTTCGTTTTTTTCTTACTTAAACACTGCTCGATAAATCTTATGAGTCATTTTCAACGAGGCCCTGCAGACATTTGCTGCGTAATGCGACCATTCAGGATAGATCTTATTGGCAAGACTGTCATAAACAATCCATACCTTGGTTTGAGTTGAATTACGACTCTGGAATTTAATTGGTACCATGAACTTTGCCATTATCATATTATTTTGTTTTCAAATCCTTAATTTTCTTCAAGAAAGAAACAGAAACAACTGAGAGGTTCATTGATATTTATATAAATTTTGTATTATAAGAAATATTTTTAAATACACTAGGCGGTGAGAGGGATGCGCTGGGATCTTTTGAGCTCTGCTCTACCACTCACACGTGGGGTCAGGGATCCTCAGGTCGATTGTGTAAATATTGTATATATTCTTTTATCATTATGTTATTTTATTTATTTATTTTTCATACAGATAATTTGATTATGTTCATCTTGTTTATTCTTTTGTTTGTATATATTTTAAGAGTTTTTTTTAAATTTATTTTATTTTATTTTTTTTTATTTTAGTATGTATAAGATCATTCATCACTATTACATATTGCCTACAACTGTGTGGCAGGTTGTAACATCTATCAATAAATAAATCTATCAATAAAAAAAAAATACACTATCCTTTATTTTTATCTTATAAAACAAACTCGCACAAACAATAATAATGGAATCATAATGAGGTGGAGATAGATTAATAAGTGGAGAAGATGGTCGGGGGAAGGGGGTACATTTAACACACACACTCCAACTGTAGAATTTTGATTTTGCTCACTAGCATTTTATTTCTAATTATATTGAAAAATTTCACTATTTTGTTTTCTAAATATGGACTCTGAACTTTGGTTACAATAAAAATAATCTATGCTTTTAATATATTTTTTTTAAGTGCTTATTTTATTTTATTTTTTTATGAGGTTCTATATCCGGTAGATCTGTATTACTTTATTGGCTCATCGTTTGATTGACATTTAGGTTGTGTTATGATGAACTAGACGCTATGTGACCTTTCACAATATACCCTAGGCTTCGTAGAATCAGTAGGTTCCTGAGCCATGTTGCACATGAACTATCTGAGGTGGTATTCAAAGGCCGATTCCCGATAACGGAGATTGTTTTTCTTTATTTCTTTTGAAGTTTTCCGGTGCAGTTCCCACAGCGAGAGTTATTAGCGAGGAATGTTGGGTGATAGTTAGGTTTTTACTCGTTCCCCTATCGTCTTTCATTCCTCCGTACCTCGCTGCACCTGCTCTTTGCCGCACATTCATCTGGCAATTAAATGCCTGTTGCTTGTCTTTTTCTTCGTTAGCACATAACTCTTAGATCACTTTGATAAAATAAAATGACTTTTGAAAGGTTAAATGGTTGTTTTTTTCTTTCTTATTTATCTACAGCTCACTTCTAAACAAATCTTTTACTCAGTCCAAAACATATTTAAAGCGGTTTAGCTTGATAAATTATTTTCATTCTTTTAATTGATCTTTTCTATTTACTTTATTTATAATATTTTCAAAGTATGCTGCATAACAATAATAAGTAATATTCTGGTTTATCATCAGTTTCCCATTTTATATATGGGTATAGTTGAAGCAAGTCTTTCGAAAACTAAAATTTTCAGATTAGAACTTTTTTAATTATAAATTAATTTATTTTCTCGTATGTACCTCTAGGACGCTTTCTTATTTTTTTTTAGCTCTGTTTAACCTAATCTTCTAATAATTCATATGTTACCAATTGCGTTAGTTAATTTATGTATAGTTAATGCGTTATAGAGACCAAATTATGTTATTAACAATTGCGTTAACAATATAATTTGGTCTCCTCAATGATATTGGGTTGTAAAATAAGTTCGTAGCGTTTTTTACTAGTGATTTCAATAAAAACTTCTAATTCTTGTAAATAGTTTTAATCAATTATATATGACCCATTTTTATCATATTACATGTTACCATATTTTAGGTATTTTTTTGATTCCGTCCTCCCAGACCTTTTGAAGGGTCCGAAATAAATTAAAATCTGTTGGGGCAAGGTCTGGTGAATAGGGTGGGTGGAGGATCACATCCCAGCCAAACTCCAATAATTTCTGCCGGGTCTGCAAAGACACGTGAGGACGGGCGTTATCGTGATGGAAAACTATGCCTTTGTAATTTTGATACACTTGCATGAGATATGTTAAGCGTTTCTGCGATATCCCGTGTCGTAGAGTGAGGGTTGACTGTGACCAATGCTTGAATTTGGTCATCATCAACAGCTAAATGACGACCTGAGCGCTTTGCGTCTTCCATGTCAAAATTTCCGGTTCTGAACCGAGCAAACTACTTACGGACGGTGCTTTCTCCTATGGCATCTACATACACACTGCAAATTTTTTTAACCGTCTGTACAACGGATTTTTCTTTTCGGAAATAAAAAATCATTAAATGACGAAAATGATTTTTTTTCCTCTTCCATTTTGAGCCAGTAAAATACCACTTAAAGATAAGGAATCTCGGTTGAAACTGATGCATAAAAGCACCTTAACGAATCCTTTTTTAGAATATGTAAACATTAGTGACTAAGTAAACATGGTTTTATAACCCAGAGGATTCATCTTGCCGAATATTCTATTTAATACTCTGTGCGGTCACGTTTTGCATCTGTAAAACCAGTCACTCAGGGATAGTATTGGAATCCAAAATATAGGATCTTTGACACGTAAGATCCCTTGATGAATGTCACTTATGATGACACTTGACTGTATTGCTCGATTTATCTTTACGTCACAGTTCACGCAGTAATCATGCTCCATCCTTAATTATTATTCCAGTATTTGTCCTCTTCGTTCTTAAGGAAGAGAAGAGTCGAGGAAGTAATCAAAGAAGCATTTTGGTCACGTAATGGTATCTTGGCAACCTAACCATCCCTAACGATCCCTAACAAGTGTTTATTGCAAGAGCTATGTGAAAATTGATAATATATTTGATAAAACCAAAAGAAAACAAATTGGTTATACTTTTCTTCAATATTTCGTGTAACGTATCTGTGATTCCACCATCTAATGTTGTATACGGTGAAGGGATTTCACAGCCGACATCGAAAACAGTTGACTTTCAGTTAAACTGTCAAATGGATCGAGCAAAAGCAGCGGCTGGCGAATGAACAGATGTTGAAGTTGGATTGCCACCCGTAATTTTTGAATTGATTGTAAGGTGCTTCTTCAGTTCTTTCATAAATCTGTTCAATGTTCCTGAAAGATGTTCCGTGAATGATTGTTGATCCTCAATCTGTGGTTTAATTGTACCTCAATTTTTTAAACGGGAATATTAAATCTTCCTGAGTTTTTTGCCATATAATGTTAGTATAATAATATTTTCATTCGACCTTCCATTGACACGGTTTATTTATTTACATTTAAGTAAACTCCATCAAAGTAAAGTTTAAAAAATAATATTTCTATTTCCATTTTGTTTAAAAGCAAGTGGTGAACAGATAAAAACTTATCTTTAGGCTACCATAGCACCTCAACCAAACTCATCAAGACTTCTCAACCCTCATCTTCCCACTAAATCGCTCTCAAATGAGATTCACGCCTCTCCCCAGGAGTGCCTAAGAATTGCCCATTTAAAGAATGACAATTAGTTTAAAAGATAAGTAAATTATTACTCCTAGATTGTTTAATAACAGTGTGAATTTTTGGAAGAAAAATAAAGAGAATTTCCGGCCATTAATCTGATTTTTGTAGAAGGTTATGAGGAGGAACGTAGGAAACGTAATTGGCTGTTGACTGTTTATTGAGCTTCACATTTGTATGATTGAATACATCTGATTTTCCTCTTTTTTACTGTCAACAACATTTTCAGTCCATAAGTCCAGATAGGTCCGAGGAGAGCCTTGTAAATATATTGTTATATCCAATGGATAATTGAAAAGAATATGACCTTATGATATCTATGCACAGAACCATTTCAATTACTATTAAGTGGAGGAGATGGTCGGGGGGTGCGTTCAGCAAAAAAATAAAATAAAATACAAATAAACTAAAAATTATTTATTCCAGTCGACGTAAACTCAGTTTAGCCAGTATCTCTGCCGCAAAGCTCCCCGATGAAGACCAGAAACCCATGTCGAAACGTCGGCGGTAAATAATTTTTATTAAACTTATTTTATTAATTTTCCAAACATGATATCTAGTAGAAAAATATTGTACATGATTCATTGAAAGCTGGAGAAAAAATATTTTACGTGCTATATTTAAATGTTTTCATCAAGTATAAAAAATTGTTTTTTCGAAAAGAATTCTTACAAAACGCTTTTATAAGAGCGCTTAAAACGATAGAGGAAAAAAAAGCCTCAGGCCATTGAAATCGCTCACTTAATTTTCTGTAAATAAAAAAACTCTAAGTATGTTGTTTTTGTTACATTTAATTACAGGGCTTATTATTACCGCAGAACTTATTTTGGTGGTCAAATAATGGTGCTTTTAATGGTGCTTGCAATTTCATGAAAAAATTATTATTAGTTTTGAAACACATGTAATGTTATTATCACTGTCACTAACTCGAAAGAGGTCATACCTAAGAATCTTCATCCATCTTGATATACTTGTCGACCCAATTAAAAAAAAATCTCTAAACATCGAAAATTACTTATTTTTTATATAAGATAATCCATTGGGGGTAAGAAGCTTTAATTATTCAATTAAATAATAAATCGAAAGAAGGTTAAGAAGATCATTTAATTAATTATGTTGAAATTTTCCCATTACAGTTTATTTCAGTTGACGTATCAATATTAATAGTTATAGCATGACGAACAGAAATGTAATTATTCCTAGATTTAATTTTATTTAATTGATACTAATTTTTATGGAGAGGAAGGTGAACAAGGAGCTAGTTGAATGAATTACAATATTGCGTGCTATAAACAGTTACTGTCCAGTATTTTTTTGCATAAGCATCTTTTCAATTTTTTTTTTTTTGTGTCAAGGATTCTTCAGGCAAACTAACGGACTTCTACATTTAATCTGCGAGAAACTATTAAAAGTAAATGGCAAACTGTTATCCGAATAAATACTTCCCTCTCGAACTGCAGCGAGTAAATCATGAGGTCAAAACATGAATTGCAGGTTTAACCAACAATGAGAGCTTAGATGAAGTACGTAACCACAATTTAGGAAAAGATTTAAGGCGTTTTTGCTAAATAAATTAAACAATAAATTTCTGTTTTTTTTTAATATATAAATATTGCGTCAAAACTTTTAATTACCTATTTATTAATTTTTTAAAAAATCTGGAGCTCTGTGCGAATTACAAAACTTTTACGTACCGCCCTGGAAGGCGAATATTTCAAACATTAATTTTTTTTTTCTATTGCTAGAAATGCCACCCAGCACTAATATTTTTGAAAAATATTATAAATATTTAAAATAAAACTTCTATTTTAGGTCGTCTTATATCGGATAATGAAAAATTAGCAAAAATGTAGAACTTCCACTTACTACTAAACTATGGACACATACAGTAAATTATAATATAGACACAAAAAACACCTAGAGAAATAAATAACAGAGATTATCAATAAACTTACAATGAAAATAAAAATTTAGAATAATATAAATTACAAATTTAACATGCAAGTAAAATAGATCTAACCAATGATAAATTAAAAATATCTAACATAAGTAAAATTACATCAATCCCTTAAAAATATGTAGGTAAGTCGTTAAAAAAATTAAAGTGCAAATAGATACGAAATATTTAAGCTTCTAATCCTCGATAGTACAGACGTGGCAATGATGAGATAAAGAATCAGATATTCCCTTTTTTTATTCATATTAGTTAATTAAAGTATTATATTTATCATTAATGAATTAATTTTTGACAAGTTTTAGATTAAATTGTGATTTTCTCTAGAATTGAGTTGGAAAAAGAAAAGGGCCAAAAAACTTGAAATATACCAATTAATGTGAGTTATAAAATAAATGTATCCATAAAAAGATTATATTTCACAGTTTAAATCAGGTGTTTTAGTTGAATAATATTTTTCTATTTTATACTAAACATCATAATACTTCATACACAATATGTAACATAAGATTAATTGTTATTATTCGGTCAATTAATTTTACTAGTCATGCCTAGTTGACATAAGCTGTTTCTTCAACTTATTTAATTGTTTATTTCAAATCTCAATTAAATTTATCTCTTCATTTACAGATATATTAGTGATTATTAAAGGATATCCAACCCGTTCCCATATAGATTTGTTAGGGTCTTTAGTATTTTAATAATTTAAGTCCAATGGACTGGAAGAGTTATAACATTATTCTGTTAGTTAATTTTAGTTATATGCTGTGTTGGACAAGTGCTGTAGTGTTAATATTTTAAACATTTTTACAATTACCTTTATAAAAAATATAAACACTACAGCATTGGCCCAACACAGTACACAACATAACTATTAAATTTAAAAATCCACAAATATTAGACACAAATAAATTACATAAAAAACAGGAAAATAATAGAAACCGTATTAATAATAAAAATATAGAACTTCCAGTCATGTGTTTATATTAAAAGCACACTATACATATATCATAAACAAAATTAGATAAATAAATATAAAATAGCAAATCATTATTATAGTATTAGTTAAAAAATAGTAATTATGGATTGATTAATATCATAACGTTTAAATACAGAACTAAAGAAAAAATTCTTCCTTGAAACAAATAGAGGTAGGAAATACTAGCATCAGTTATTAATATTATCAGTATAATTATATTTCTAGTTACTATGTGGTTAAGAGATTCTGCTTATTTCAAACTCTGACAACGGAAGTTTTAACAGTTATATATAGTAATATATATTATTGTAATTATTACATGGTGAACTAAATAAGGAGAAATGATATTGTATCATAAATATAATTATAGAAAATTATAATGACAATGTAACTATTTTGAGTTATTGTTATGTACGTTCCATAATTAAGATTTTTGTGATGAAGCCATAGTACCAAAACGTTGTTAAATTCATATCAAATGATGTTAAATTAAAGAAATTTATCAAAACAAGATTTTTATCACTTCATCTTATAAAGAAAAAAAAAATTCTATTGTTGACACTATGAGATCTTTTGTATTTCCCAATATTTTGTGAATAGCAGAAAAAAACAAAATAAAACAAGCAGTAAAGACAAATCCATATTTTTTTATTTGTTCAGAACTCAACAAGTTTCGTTTTTTTGAGATTTAATTATTTAAAAATTCATTTATTATTCTTTACACTGTCATTCAGCTAATCGACTGTCACATTATGAAATAACGACATATATACCAAAATCAAATTTAAGATTGAATTTTTAACTGAAAACCTAGTTAAGCTTTATATACTCAATTTTCATGATTTGTATTAGAAACCTAAATTAAGGTCAATAAATTAAAATTATTAAAACATAAAAACAATAATGTAAAATCTAAACACAATCCCTCAAGAAAAAATATTTTTCTTTACTTGTTCAGGACATAATAAATTTAATTAAACTCTTTTACAATTACGAAATGACTCAGTTCACGCTGAGTTAAATCATTTGCCTCCTTTCGTTGAGTCATGAAGGTCTACAACTTAAAGCACATGCTAAAGCAATTATTAGGTAACTGTGTTAAATTCCTTACATCATTTCCAGCCATCTCACTATTTATTATTTCTGTAAATGTAACTAATCCGGATTATAAAAATTTAAAACATAATTTTTAATTGTTTAATGTTTTTGATGATTCCAGACGCGAACAGTGTTCCAGGATATGCTCCATCGTCAGAGTACATTTACAACTATAACATGTTGGTGAAGGATTTCTTTCAAGAAGGTACTAATGTTTTTAAGAGTTTAAATGGCGAGCAAAGGCCGATTTTATATCCTCAAGTTCGATTTTTGTTAATGTTTAAAAAAGATTAACAAGGCTTTGTTAACTATTAACAACCTAGACTAGTCGGCATGATTGTGAAGTTCGGAATGATATAGGAAAGGCGTGCTTCTTATTAATGTCAACGTTTCAAATTGTATGGTTCAACAGGTATTGGAAACTATCGGCAAGGTTCTCTATTTTTCTTTGTTTGGTCCAATGAAAGAAGTTTCAAGTTCAACGACAGTGAAGGGGTAAAGAAAAAGTCTTCGAGATCAATGTAAATAATTCTGAATGAGGAAGTCGGAACATTTGTACGAAACCGTGAGGAAAAGTGCATAATAGTTAGTTGTGATTATATAAAACATAAACTAACTTGAATTCATTAAATTGACTATTATCGATGCGCAACTTTATTATTCAATGACGAACCTTAATCATTACTTTACCCTATGTTACATTTTTAGACCACTAAAACCAATTAATTGCTTATGATTCTTAGAACATGAAGCTTAAAGGAGAGAATGTTCGACCTCACATCTGAAATAAACTTATTGACATTTGTATAAGAACCATCCATTACACGAAAGTAATTTATAGGCCTCTACTGGCAATCCTTCATTTCCGATGACCCCTATTCGCGATCATAAATCAAGAATTGATAGCACTGTAAGTTAAATTTAATAGCAATAAATCAAAACCAAGCTGTATTTTTTAATGGATATTTTAGACTAGTTATATGAAGCTCTGGTATCGTTTTAATCCTTTTGGTTCATAAAAGAATATATTAATCTAAACTCGAAAATGACCCAAAACAAAATAAAGTTTCTCTTTATCGCCGATTCTCTATTTACCACTTACCATAAAAATTACAACATAGTTTTTTGTTGTTGATTGTTGCTTAAAGGCGTAAAACCCTCTGGTCATCAACGCCTATGGCATTATAAAAGTTTTAAAAAAATTAATAAATAAAAAGTATAAAAATAAAAAAATAATTAAAAAAAAATAAAATAAGGAAAAAACATTAAAAAATAAAAATCTAAGAGGAGTTATAATTTATAAAGAAGGTGATGTGCTTTTAAAAATTCAAACACTCGTGTAATTTTAGATTCCTCATCTGCAAGAGCTTCGGATAAATTTGGGGTCAGTCCTATCCACTATGCATGTATGCATGTGTATGTTGATGGCTTAAATAGTTTTTTTTTTAATTGGCTCATGACAAAAGTCTCATAGTTAACAAAGATAAAACGGTAATTATGCTGACAAAATCATTCCATATGCCTTCTGTAGACGACCCTCAAATTAAATCCCACGACTGTGACTGTCTCACTAACATCAATATGTATGTTATTAATAATAATATGTTGCTGAAAAACACTAAATGTTGTATAAAATATAAATATCTAGGTGTTACTATAGATAATGCTTTTACTTGGGAACCACACATTGTAATTGTTTTAAAGACATTTAAAGAGTATGCTCATATAAAATTTATTACCTCAGAAAAGCTTTAATTATGGCGTACAATGCATTATTGGAATCGATATTAAGATATGGGATCGAATATTATGGTGCCAGTGTTGATAGTCATTTATCAAAACTTGTAAATCTACAAAATCGAACATAAAGAATAATAACGCACTCCAATAATAAAACAGAAAATTTTAAAATCGTTGGTACTTTACCACCTAAACTATTTTATTTTCATAGAATTAACTTAAAATTTATGGATAATAATTTATTTACAAAAGAAATAATATATCTAAAAAATGTTAGAAAAAATTAAATTTATCGAACTACCCTATAACAATATATTTGGTAAACGTACCTTAAACTATATATTAACATATCTGTTCAATCGCTTACCAGAAGAATAAATCAATAAATGAACCACAAAAAAAAAAAAAAATGAAATGTTTATGATTTATGATTCCTAATAATTGATTTTATTCACCAAATGACCATATCTACCTGTATTTTTTCTTAACTCCACATAATTTATTTATTATATTACAATTAGAATTAGCAATGTATGTGTGTGCTTAGTAATAGATATTATTAGATCCTTATATTTATCATATTCTGTATCATCTTGTTTTATTCTCATTATTATATTAATTCACTAATTGTAAATTTGCAGCTTTATTATTCACTTCAAAAGCTTTTCAGTTATTTTAATTATTATTGTTTTGTTTTTTTAATTTTATAATGTTTATTATTTAATTTTTAATTTTAGTAGTTGTTAATTAAATTATTAGTTGTATCACTTGAGATCAATTCATATTGTACTTATCTAGCTTAAAATTGTATTGCCTCCACAAGGCCCTTATAGTCTAAACTGTAATATTTACATTTCACTTATGTCTATCCTTTTTATGTGTTACTTTGGCACCGTTTGTTTGGACCATATTGGATGTAATTTTTTAAATGAATAAAATTTTAAAAAAATATAGTACCAAGCGATTTGAATTTAATGAGATTGTATTTAATCATGCAGATAAAGTTAATGTAAACAATGTTTTGAAAAATGAAAATGATTATTGAAATTACTTTAAAATCCCAATTTAATTGTCACAATTTCCGCTTTTTTTATCAATATTTTTTTTTAATACATTTCATTCATTCAAATACTAAAATGTATGAAATGTATTTATGAAAAAAAAAATAAAATCTATATAAACAATGAATAAATATCCCTCTGTCGAAGCCTTTGTACAATTTCAACTAAAACAGATAAATAACAATACTTAAATAGAAGTTATACGCTTTAAAAACAATGCTTTTAACAAGTCAATAATTTAAAACAGCAATACGTTTATTACATTTAAAGAAACAAAATAATATCGAATTTGTTGCAAACTGTAATAAGGCATTAATCCCTCAAGTATTAACCAACTGAGCTCTATTCTCTATTATATAGTATAGCCCGTCGTGCATAGTTGCTAAGAGCTCTCTAATTAGAGCCTTTTAATGAACTATGTAATTTTTCTAGAGAGTAGGTCTGCTACCCAAAATATTTTAATCTTATTTCATTATACTTATGACAAGTTCATTTATAGTATACCCTCTTTAAGTCAAATTAGACAGAATAAGCTGAGATTTGGTTAATATTTAAACTTGATTTGGGTGAATTTAGCATATCTGTCACAAAACATAAGCCATTGTGTAATAATTTGTAGAATTTTTAAAATGTAGAAAAACTCAAATTATGACTTAGTGAGCTAAATAGTGTGTAATATAAGAACGGTGTCTCCCTTTAAAAAATGTTTTTTTTTTTAAAGGGAGACACCGTTTTAAAAAAAAAACAAACATTTTTTAACAGAAACAACAAAAATATACTAACATATTTTAAAACAAATTTATTTTATATAAACTTTACATTATAATTTTTATGAATGCTAGGCTGCGGCACGAACCTGCTTCCATAACTACCTGTTCTTATTAATTATTAATAGAAGCAAACACTCATTGGCATAATACATACACTGTTTACCCAGGAGGTTATAATGTGCTTGTTCTTCTAGACAATATGCAAAGGAAAGTACACTGATGTGAGGCGAGGTCCGCCCAGCACCCACTGAGTTGCGTGGGGCGAGTCCCATATACGATACCAAGCCAATAATTCTCAAAGGCTATTCACTTATGCGTAGGAAATATCAGCTTAAAAATTAACATAACTCCTTCTTTCGAACCGCATTCACTCTCTTCAGATTGTACGATAGTCTCCTCTCAATAAAACATACGATAATGCTCTTTCCTTATCTCTTTGCACTCTCATAGCGATAATTTATTAAATTATAATTTGTAATCTGGGGGCGTATCTGCACAATAGACTACTGTGTCATAAAAAAACTATTATCCTCGTTGAAGAGGCTTTGGAACAAATTGATTGTTATAGTTACAAAAAAAAAAGATGTATGTATAAAAAAAAATCATTTGAATATATTCGAGTCATAATAAGATAATAATTTTTAAGAGCCAGAAGAATTTCCCTTCAGATATCCTTTTTTCTTCATTATTTAGAGACAAAGATTTAAATATTCTAATACATAGAAAATATATATTTGTAGATAACAAATAAGTAATGAACTGTAGACCTATATAACTATATTGAGCAAAGAGGTTGTGTAAAATGAATTTGACACTGCTGCAATTATTATGCGAATTTTTATTTATCTTTTATATTTATTTGAAACCCATTTCTGTTTTTTATTAATTTTATACAATATTATTTAAAAATCTATATTCATATTCCTTTCGTGGGAAGTTCCATTTAGAAAGCGCTCGCAACTTGGACTGATTTTAATGCCAATATTGTCTTATTTTTCTCTATTAAAAGCATATTTGAAACAACCAACCAAAGAAGAACCAAAATATAATAAAATAATAATTGAAGGGGTAAGTGGACGAAGGGGATATGTAACATTTCTAGATTTTTTGAATCTTTAGAGCGGATGAATGGGGTGCCTATCGATTTAGTGCGTAGTACTCTAACCTCAAAATCCAATTTATAACTGAGATATCAAGATGTAGAAGGGGATATGTGCAATTTAAAACTAAAAAATAACAGGCTCAAAAAAAAAAATGAACTTTGTTTTCTTAAAATTTACTATTTGTAACATAACTCCTTCATCCTGGGGGATTTCGAGCCAAGCTTCATGGCCACGGGATGGATATCGACCCCCTATGCCTTAGTTGTGGTGTTCCGGAGACAGCCGAGCACATCATCATAGACTGTATCACCTTTGATGCATTACGGGCCAGATTGTTGAGGGAAACCAGAATCTACGCCCTCAGAGAGAAAGACGTCCCTCAGCTAGTAAGCGAAGAAAACTACCCGTAATACAAAGAATTTGTATACGGGTGGAAAACAATTATTGGCCCAAGCCACTTCAATATTCGTCAAAGAAGAAGACCAGCCCCTGGAAGACGCGCAGAAGATTGAACCTTAAGAAAACTGTACATAAATCATTAAAATTGTAAATTGATTCATTAGTAGTAGTTTGATGATGGATATGTAACATCGAACTGCTTCAGCATACCTGTATTAAGGCAGGGGAAAGTGGAAACAAATAAATAAAAATAACCCCTTCAATTATAACATATTTGATAAACGTTTGTTAAATTTAGTTTAATTAAAAATATTATTTACATCTAAATATCGACATGAATAGATTTGATTCTTTATTTAGAAACCATAATTTATTTGCAGAACATCTAAGGTCATAGTAATTTTAAGAACTTTCAAAGCTAAAACCATATTTGGAAATATCTTGAAATAAAACTAAGAATAATAAGGCTTCAGTTTTACCTCCAGTTATACAAAATTCCTATTTATTTCATAAATTGTGTTTAAAAACATATATATAAGAGCTGGAATAAACAGTTGTTATTGTTGGCTTAGTCAAAATATCGACTTAATCAATCCTTTTCATTTCCGAATAAAATTATAACTAAGGGCATTCTGAAAAATTAAAAATAATTAAACTTTATATTATACATGAACAAAACAAGCAATATTTCCTTATGAAACCAAAGTAGCGTTAAATGCGAATGATACTATTCTGTTTTTGTTTTTTTTAATTTTAACAAATTTTCCTATCCATTTTTCGATGCCAAAAATTCTTAAATAAATATGCGGCAAAACTAATTTAAAATACAAAATTAATCGAAAATCGAAATCTGCTACCTTCGATTTGCAGATATAATTCAAAGACAATTATCTTAAAAATTTTAAACATACCACATTGGCATTGAACCTTGCATATTGGTGGTATGGTGACACATTTTATAGGGAGATTATTAAAATTTAATTCATGTAGTTCACGAACGTAGTCTAGCCAAGATAGAACACTTACACACATATTAAAGAAATTTGTCCAAGAGCTACGATTTATAAAATACTATATGACTAATATTAAACAAATTCTGTAAGGTTTCAAAACAAACTTTATGACCAATATTAAATAAGTTCTAGAAGGTATCACGCCAAACTTTATGACCAATATTAAACCGTTCCAAAACAAACTTTATGACAATTATTAAATAAATTCTATAAGGTTTCAAAACAAACTTTATGACCAATATTAAACAAATCCTATTAAGTTTCAAAAACAAACTTTATAACGAATATTAAATAAATTATATAAGGGTTCACAATAGACTTTATATACTGATTGGTTCAAGAATTAAAGGGTTGAGAGCTCTCCTTAAAGTATTAATATAAATTAATGTCAAAACGGAATTCATACTTGGTACACCAGTAACTTTTATCAGATCTCTAAACCCCTCCCCTCCACACAAACTATCGACTTGCTTCACTTATCTTAGATAATTGAGGAAGTGAAATCTTAATCCAGTCGTATACTATTAGAACTATAGAGCCTTGAGAGAATGCTCCTACTAACTCCTACACGTCAAGTAAAATGCATATATAATGGTTGAGTTGAGTATGGTTTTCAGATTCCACCCATACCTACGTTTATCACAAACCTAAGTTTATCACAAAATCTATACCCATCATCAACCCTACCTCAAAGCATCATAATCATGACTCTAAAGTGATTTCGCTGAAGTGTATGATTACTTGAGTTCAAAGCACGCAGTTCTTGGTTCCACGATAAGTTCTCAAGTGTTAAGAAAGTCTGGTGGTTTTCATTTTTACCAATTTAATATACACATTTTTTTTTTTAGTTTTATGACAATATCGTTTACTTGGTATCGACTAAAAAAAATTCTTAAAACTTTTAATACACATCAGTGAACTTATATTATCAAACTGTGAAATTCGTGTGAGTTGTGAATTTTTAAAACAAACGAAATTAAAAACACAGAAAATTTTAATATAGATTGTTCAGAAATTCCTCAAAAATTGTAAATTATTATACATATAAACTAATTAAAAAAATTATACCAAATTATAATCTACTATAATTCGATCTAGGTTTCTTGAACATGTAACTATACCCTCCTTGAAAATGTGATATCAGTTTCATAGAACTATTCATTTTTGAGCTTAATTGTACACATAGACTATTTTTCGGGTATTGTTTATTTCAAGTTGGACTCGCAACATTTATTTCCGTCGATAACTCGAATTCGAAACTTTGCATGATCGCAATATTGTGCAAAATTTCGATTTTTCCCTTTACATATCTTTCATCAGTGAAAGTGAAAATGGTTTTGTATTCTATATATATTATTTTATAACCCCTCTTCCTAGTAATAAAAAATAATTAATTTTAATTGAGCTGTTAAATATTTATAACTTCACTTCTGCTGATCTTTGTTACAAAATAAGTGAGTAACATTTTGTGTTAATTTTTATTGAAAATCATGAAAACTAGATAAATGTTGGTATTACTAAGGTAGAATACAAGGATTATAACCATTAGAAGACTTTTGATGGAGGCAGTACAGGCGGGAACAAGATTGGCTGTAGCCATAGAACAGGTTTCTCGCCGAGATCCCGCCAATACCGTTATATTTATATCTTCCTTTCATTTTTTTTCTTCATCCTTACTTCCCCTATTCAATAAAGTTCAATAAGTCTTCGAGGAAGGAAAAAGAGCCAGGGCACAGCAGTGTAAGATAGGATAAAAAAAACTGGTTGACTATTTTAAAATATTTTTTCAGTTTAGATGCCGATTTAAATGATCTAAATGCTTCGTATCAATAGCAAAATCTTCGTTTGAAAATAAAGAAATACTTAGTTAATTTAGTTTTAGCTACTATAATAACAAGTATGACGACCAATTATTAGAGAACAATAGTAACTCATACTTTTTTATTACTAATTTATATGTTTCATATTTTGTAAACAACCATAAGGCTTCGGAATAAGAAAGTAGCTCATCCGAGAAAGAGAAGAGCACAGAAAAAAAAAAAGATTTCGCGATTTTAGATTGGAGTTGGTTTCAGAACTACAGTCTTCAGAAAGACAGTAGATTTAAAAACAATAAATAATGTATCATTAAAACTTCTTAAAATTAAATCTTCTACTGAAAGAGTTTCATATCTAATTAGAACTTATGAATGAAAAAGTACTCTTCCTTTTTTAAATTTATTTATTTATTTTATATCATTAATAAACAATAGCATTGTCTCAGGGTTGTCATCCCATCATCAGGTATCTAAAATAAATTGTCAAATTCATACCATGCATACAATAATTACAATGTATCCTAATTTCTTTTTAAAATTCTTTTTAAACAATTACCTATAATTACAACTTGTTTTCTCCTTATTAGGCTTTTATTGCTAATAATAACATATTATTGTCACAAATATGAAATTTGTAATAATTAAAAAACAGACATATTCTAAATAAGGAGATATAAAATACCTTCTTCAAAGGAGCCGTTTGAAGCCGAGGGAGTCAGAGCGTCAACTTTCTCTCAAAATTTTATATCAAGTGTTTTATATCTTCTTTTAAGAATATGTCTTTTTTTTAATTATTAAAAATTTTATATTTGTGACAGTAATATGTTATTATTAGTAATATAAGACTAATAAGTAGAAAACAAAGTAATTATAGGTAATTGTTTAAAAAAAATTGTAAAAAGAAATTATGATGGATTTTCTCTTTAGGAAGTCTGGTAAGTCAATTCATAAAAATTTATTGATGTTAATAAACTCCCAATTAAACGTAATTTATATTATAGAACAACGTTTCGGGAACACTGTCCCATATACTTGTTGTACTTCAAACCTACAATAATAATAAACCATCAAAACAACAATCTTCATCCTTATAATGGTTAATCTTAATCCGTAATGGGTGTGCTAAGGAGAAGTGAAGATGCACATTTGTTTCGTTAAGTAATGGTAGAAATATGAGAATAGTGTAAAGATGTGTCATGATTTCCTATATGAAATTCAAATTATGAGGTGAATATAATTGTGTGAATTATAATACATAAGGATGAAGATTGTTGTTATGATGGTTTATTATTGTTGTGGGTTTGAAGTAAATGAATATGGGACAGTAGTCCTGAAACGTTGTACTATAATATAAATTACGTTCAATTGGAAGTTTATTAACCTCAAAAAATTTTTATGAAATTATGATATATTGTAATTATTGTATGCATGGTATGAAGTTGAGAATTTATGAGACCTGATGATGTGGTGACAACCCCTAGACGATGTTATCGTCGATTGATGTTTTGTGTAATAGATAAATGTTTAATCAGGTAATTGTTTAAAAAAAAATCAAAGAATCTATCATGCGCGATTGAGACTGGGAAACGTTCATTTATTATAAATAAAAAATTAATTAAACAATAAAAAATATTTTAACATAGTATTCACTAAAAACATAATTGGAATAAACGTTCTGTTGGACGAGAAACCTAAACACACTTCTGCGATTCAAACCTTAAATTCATACCTCTAAGAAACTTAATAAAATTATATATACTGCATGTCAAATATATTCGAAATTTACTGAGTCTTTTATTTCTAGTTATTTTTTTATTAAATTATCTATTTTTTTGGAGATGTTACCAATTTTGTATTATAAAATGACACAATACCACAAAATGACCACAATAATAGTTTTGATATTTTAGACATTGGTATTTTTAACAAAAAGCTAAAAAAAAATACGCTTTGATTTAGTTAATTTGATAATTGATTCTAGCCTGATTGTATGATTCTCCTATAGCGTATTTTTCGAACCCATTTTAACCAGAACAAAGGACGGGGTTTTTTTTTCCATGTTTAATTTCATTGGAATACAGTTCTTTTCTTCATATATTTTACCCATCAATAATTTAATTTTGGAGGAAATATGACATCACCATTTTCCCATCCCCTGGTCGCCCCATAGTTAGTATATCGAATTAAGGATTGCAGAAAAAAAAGTAATAATTTTGGAATATTACAACATATACATAATAATATGACATGAAATGTAATTAACTTACAGATTTAAATGCTACCAATTAAATAACGAACATCAACCACCATCACAGACTTCAAGGCAACTAAGCAATTTAAATCAGCAAGGAACGCAGCTGGTAATATTCTCTCCACAGGAAGTGTAATTTTTATTGCGCATAAAAAAACCTTTAGAACGTGCGATAACAATTGTTATACCTTATTTAAGAGTGTACTGAGAAAAGAATTAATGGCACTTATTCATTTATGACATCTTAACTAACAAAGTTTTAGAGGGTCTGTGATTGTCGTCTAATATCATAAAAAATAATTATTCCATTTTAATTCCAAGTTTTAAGATAAAACTGTAAGATAATATAAAAGGTGCTTGTATCAGATGAAATGATGAACTATTTGTTATTGTTTTATGAATTTTTATGGTTCATAATTCACAATTCTTTATACTACAAACGACCATGACATCACACAACTATAATAAATATTTTCGCTCTTTTTTGGCAGAATAATAATTAATCATATAAAGTGAGGTTTAACATAGGTTGTCACTGATACGAATGAAAAATAATCAAATAGAAAATTAGTAATGAACAGAAATAGGTTTAAAATTAATATACTGGAAATACAAATTGTAAAAATAATTACGGCGGTGGCAAACCCATTTCGTTCACAATTCACTACCGTCATAAAGTAAAAGGAAAATAAAGCATTTATAGGTGAATCAAGGTGAATAAGATATTTTCTTTATTGAAAGTTTAAGGCTGTCAGACGTTGAAAAATAAATTAGTTGTTTGAGCTGATATCAGCATCTAGATTATAAGATCCAAAATAATAACATATTTGTGAATTTCCAATCCTACAGTAAAAATTATAAAGAATATATATCATTTCACATCACAACAAATCATACTGATATGTTGACATGGAACGAAACAAAAAAAAAGTTTCTGGAGTCGATACCAAGGAAATCTCGGATATAAATATCAGGAGTAGAAGCAATGTTTCTCCACTAAGTGGAAAGGTTGGTTACTCGAGTACATTTATTCACCCTTAAAAATAACTTTATTGCTTATGAAAAACAAAACTTACTTTGGTTTACTCGAATAGCGGCGTTAGTTTAGAAGACAGTTGTAAAGACGGAGAAGAAGAAAGCGTGAGGGATTACATTCGGGTGAACTCTGACGTCGCAACAAACAAAATATCGAGCGATGGTGACATCGTTCAGAAAATCCTATCACCGAACAACAACTTTGTCGACTATGATGACGACGGGAAAGAAGTTGAGGAAAACGAACCTATATCGAAATCAGCTAGCCGCAGTTTTTTTTCGAAACTGGGGGATTATTATTTAGAAAATTGACTATTTCATGTTCAAATATAAGAGAAGGAAGGCATTCAAAATTATCTGCATGCATGTTTGTACATTCTAATTAACAGATAAATAATCGAAAATATATAGTGGAATTTATGAAGTGGGTGGGAGCGCGGTAGCAACGGGGTGAAGCCCGTGGCTACTAACTCTAAGGACCCGATTTCGAATCCGGCTGGGCAGAAAATTGTTTTCTGTTACACTGTAGCCATTAGTCAACTCCTGTGGGTTCTTGGAGCCCTCCTGGGGTCCACCTAGCCTGTTAAATTAGGTACCCTTAATTGAGTAAAGATCTGGCGGTCGAGCGTGATTCTGACCAAATCACCTCCTTGCACAACCGCTGGTCTAGTAATAGTACTTCTTTATAAAGTACTGAACCCCTGACCCTTCATGGGTTATAGCGGTACAGATTTTATTTTTTTTTTTTTATGAAGTGGGTAATTGAAGACATGAAAGAATGAAAGTTCTGTTTGACATTCTAGAGAAAACGGAATTTCTGTTTGGAAGAATATTGTATATCCTCCTTTCTAATAAGCATTTTTATAACTTTTTTTTAATTGCTATATAGGAATCCAATGAGAATCTTGGCCGAAATTTTTTTTTTTTAAACCTTAAATTGTGGTGGTTTTTAGAAGATAAAAGTATAGTTCTACAGTATATGTTCTGGAAACTATAAATTAAGTCTAATATTTTTTTTTTTAATTATTTATTTATTGTAATTTACAACTGTACAAAATAATACAATAAGTAAATATGTAGTATGTTTCATATACACTTGAAAATCTTGGGAAGGAACCACCCATTGGTGGTACTTCAAACATTAATTTAAACTAGAAGGTCTCGTGGCCATCTTCTTTTCAGACGCCTCGGAGGATTATCAGGGATTGTTAAGGATGAAAGATTAAGAATTAATGGGTTAGGATGGTTAAGGAGTTTGGAATAAAAAGACGCATATCTGGTTTGGGTCAAATCTGCAACGAATGGGATGTTAAGGTCTTTATGAATGAGTTTATTTGTGACGTAATAAGGAGCATCAAGGATTTTACGTAGGATTTTGGATTGTAACGATTGGATGCGGGAAGAATTTGATGGTTTGGTAGAGCCCCAGAGCTCAATTCCATATGTCCAAATTGGTCTGATTAAGTCTAATATTAAACTATTTTTATCTCAAATTCATGTTTTTGTAAAATAAAAAGTTCAGTTACTGCAGCGATGGCGGTACGAATCTGGTCGTAGTTTTACGAGAGATCGGTTTTATTACAATGGTAGTGCCACTAAATGAAAACTAGAACCTCCAGCATGATTAGAATAGGATTGTTATTTCTAGATAATCCCCGTACGTCAGAAATGACCAGGAAGAGGGTAATATAAAAAAAAAGTTTGTTTCTGTAGCCCTGAGTCAACCCTGTATACAGGAGATCTCTTCAAGGCATACTCAGTCTCCTTAAAGCTGGTACTATTAAGTGATCATAAACAAATCACCTCCTTTCACAACCGTTGTATAAGAAACTTCCTTACAAAGTACAGAACCTTTGACCGTTAATGAAGGAACCCCGACAGTGTTATCGTTGTAGCCCTACAGATTTTATATTTGATTATCACTTTTCTTAGTTCATTGAATAATTCATTATTTATATTTGTGATTGGGAGTCTTCCTCGATGTTGAACAAGATTTTGGTCGAGTCTGGCATCCAGGTCTGCTCTATAAACTTCGTCAATTCCTACCCCCTACATATTTCCTTATAATCCGCTCCTACCTCACTGATAGAACCTTTAAAGTAAATCATAATCTAGCCTACTCATCTCTCTTTTCTCAGTCCGCCGGTGTTCCTCAAGGTAGTATCTTCGGTCCCATTCTTTATACGGTTTATACAGCTGACATTCCAACCTACCCTAGCACAGTCCTAACAACATACGCTGATGACACATGTATACTGTCTGTAAACAACGACCTAACTAATGCATCACAAACACTACAGACACACATAATATCTATTGAAGAATGGTCTCAAAACTGGAGAATCAAAATAAATCCTGACAAATCCCATCAGATCACCTTTACTCTCCGTCGTAAACCTCTACCCTCCTGTCCTACAGTATCCTTTCAAATACTCCACTAACGCCTGTTGAACAGGTTCGATACTTAGGACTCCATCTTGACAAGACTTGGAATCCACACACAAGACTAAAACGACAAGAAACTGCTCGTAGATTCCGATTGCTACAACACTTACTTGACAAACGCTCTAAACTTCCCATTCACTACAAAAAATTAGTATACACTACGATAATCAGACCAATTTGGACATATGGAATTGAGCTCTAGGGCTCCACCAAACCATCAAATTCCTCCCGCATCCAATCGTTACAATCCAAAATCCTACGTAAAATCCTTGATGCTTCTTATCACGTTACAAATAAACTCATTCACAAAGACCTTAACATCCCATTCTTTGCAGAATTGGCCCAAAACAGATATGCGTCTTTTCATTCCAAACTCCTTAACCATTAATTCTTAAATTTTCATCCTTAACAATCCCTGATAATCCTCCGAGGCGTCTCAAAAGAAGATGGCCACGGGACCTTCTAATTTAAATTAATGTTTGATGTACCTGATGGTTCCTTCTCAAGATTTTCAAGTGTATATGAAACATAAAACATATTTACTTATTGTATTATTTTGTACAGTTGTAAATTACATTAAATAAATAAAAAAAAAAGAAAAAAAATATTTGTAAAATAAGTTTATGTAAAGTAATATTTTTATTTGAGCCTATGTAATTCATACTAGTAGAGATTTTAATATGTATACATACGCTTTCTGTGCATATTTTACTTTACATAAGCAACTACCATTTCTTAAAATGACTATATCATTTCAGAGTTTTAATACATCATAATATTTTAAATTAACATAAAACACATTTTTATTATTTATTTTTTTTGGTGCTAGTAAACTAGTTTTGTGACTGCAGTTTATTTGGATGTAAAAATTTTAAAATCCTTGCCGAATGGTTCGTTACTTTTATACAGACCGTCTTTCTCCGTTGCTCATGTCTTAGAAGGTGAGTTAAAATGTAATATGAGAAATGATAGTACCGTTTGAGATGAGTGAAGTTATCCAACGGGTAAGAAATTGAGAATTAGCATTTCAAACAGGTTAAGAGAGAAGCTTTCTATTAGAGCTGCTCCCGAGATCATTAGGTGAATCATATTCCGGCCTGCATAATTAATGCACATTCCGTCGCAACTTTATTATCCATTAAGTGTAATTACAACTTATTTCAGGCGTGTCTTCATAGTGCAAGGCACCAGTAAGTGATTTGAATTAATGACTCAAGTAGTCATGGCCAATCTTAAACTGTCGAGATAAATGCCCTTGTAAATGTATTTCCGAATGACAGGAATAATAACATACATTGAATAAAAATTAATAAGGATAATTTCGTGGAATAGCATTTCAACATTTGACTTTTAAGCAGTTCAAAATGCTGAAAAGTCAAATACTCCTGGAAAGTGACGTCGATGAGCCATGCTTTTTTTATCATTTTTTTTTTTCAGGAAATTCTTTGGTAACCTCCCCGAGTAAATGGACCAAGAATATTAAAACATTCAAATAATATTTTTTAAAAATAAATTATGGTAGAGAAATAAACAGAATCAAAATGATTTCATAATTTACTTAGGGCTGGTTGCATCTAACTTGAATTTGTTTAACTTAAGAATTACTTAACTTAGATTTGTCCAAGAGTTTAGTAATACTTCGATAACTTAACAACCCGTTCTGGTCTACAGTTTTGTTAACCAGGTTACCAAGATAACTTGAAAATGCGGAGCTTGCAATTCCTTTTGAAAATGTTAGAAATTATGGGTACATTTAAATTTAACATTGGGCTGCCCGTAGCTCAGCGGTTAAGACACAGTCTTACCAATTTGATGTCTATTGGCGGTGCCGAATCCGGCCGAGGGGGGGGGGGATTCGACTTTATTCATTGAGTGGCGATCCCATAAAATGAAAAACTTTGGCCCCCAACCATGGTTTGGCAGTACTGGATTCAAATGGGAGAAAAAAAAATTAACATTGATTCAACAGCCATTTTTGATAGTCGAAATCAATGAAACAATAATTTATCCTACCACAGTAAAAAATGATTTGGTGTAGGAAGAAATACTTTTTTTTTTTTTATTATTGTTTGATAAAATCGTTCTTCGAAATTGAAGTCTTCGTCATCTGTAAAATCAATATCGATCAAATCCATTTAATTGAATTTGGAAAGAAACGCAATTATATAATACACACAAGGTAACAGATCAAACTGAAACTACGGAAGGTTACTTGTATTGTTACCTACTTAAACGTAGATTTGCTCTCAGTTTAACCGGTTATCATTGAGTTTGTTATTGACTACACCCTGACCATTTTCATTTTATTGAGAAAGAATTAAACATGCCACTAGGCTGAGTAAATAACGGTATGATCCAGTTATGACGGAGAGACAATTTTAAGTACCGATTCACAATTTATTTTAAAAAGAAAGAACCGAAAAGTCGTAAGGTGATTAGTAACTAGAACATATTTAGGTTGGTTTACGCGTTACATGATGTGATATCTTAGAGCCAGGGAAGGCGGCAATAGTCTTCCACGGCTCCCGTGGGAATGACCAACGATGCGTACGGTCCCAACATAGCACTCCCATTGTTGTTTATTATCTTTTGTCTTGTTTAAGTTCTGGCAGCAACAAATATTTTTTACAATAAAACAAATAATCCATCCCGTACTTATACTTAGGAAAACTTCTACATTAAAAATGATGATCACTAGATAGCGTTTAAGTAACTGTTGTAGCACATCAAAATTGAACAATATAGTATAAGAAAACATCCAAAGAAATAAATACAAAATCATAAATCTCAATTTTTGTTTAGTTTAGTATAATCATCAAGATCCAATAACTACGGATTAAGATCCAAACTGTACGATTCAAGTGGAAATAAAATTTTCAATATAAAAAATTAAACATGCCACTTACGGTTTCAAATATTTTAACATAATTTCACATGGCGTTAGCTGACATTCCATCAAGTTATTTAACTTACAAGTTTAACAAAATACATTCAATAAATGTAAATATAAATTAAAATAACATACTGACTATTTCTAAAGGTGCTAATGAATTAGCTGCTATACAGAATCAAAGTTGAAAAATAAAAAAAAGTGATTAACATTTAATCCTAACCCGGAATGAATAATCCTGTTTGATACCCTTTTATCTATTATGAAGCCTATAAAAAAAGTTAAATACGATAACGAACATGTCTAATTAATATAATAGGTATTTTTAAAAAAAAGTTTTACAAATAAAAAAATTAAAAGTAGCTTTTTTTTTTTTTTAATTCGATATTGGTTAAATAAAGATTTGCAAAATAATTATTTTTTTCGTTAAACTATTTAAATCGTTAATTTTCGAGAAATAATTAATTAATAGCATATTAAACAAAATGGTTCGAAATTAAATATAAGTGTTCTTGTTTATAAAGGTAGAAATGTTAGAACTGATATCAACCATTATGAAGGGAAATGGGTGACTTCACTACACGCCATACTCCGTAAGGCGAGATTGTGTCAAGAATATAAAATTACTTCCACCAATCATAACCACTTATTCTTTTTTTAAGCTGTTCCGAAATTGAAAGCTGAAAACTGTACCTATCTTTCTCTGTACCTATCATTATCTGAAAACTCTTCCTATCTTTCACTAAATCCATCCGAATATATTGGTAAAAAAAGAAATATCATAGATAAAATCTTACCTCGTGTTTCGATATCTTAAGGGGATAAAAGATATCTAATTAGTAACTCATCACCAAGACATGAGGAGACGTGCTTATTAAAAGATAACACGTTATAAGAATTATCATGAATGTTTCTACGAAGTGATTGTGTGTTACTAAAATTAAAGAATTAATAATCTGAGCAAAAATTAAAAAAAAAAAAAAAAGATACAAAACAATATTGATTTTAAGAAACAATACAGAGCCTTGAACCTCAGTAGTACGGAACGAGACAATCAACATTTCGCTAATTAAGGCAACATCAAGACTGTAAAGATGAGTTTGTAAGTACACTCGTGCATACCATAACATCCCAAGTCCTAATTGGTGTAATATCGCCCGAGCGAATCGAAAAATGAAAAATTAGTTATATACCTATAACGTAGCAGAATATTCTAACTGAACGCCTATAAATGCTTTAATTAAGAAACTCAGCATTGCTATTTACATTTGGGTTTCCAAAGCCTTACTTCTCCAATACCTAGTCTTCAGCTGTATCCACCATGACGCAACATGTAATGCATGCGATGCATTGTAGAGATAAAACACTCAAGGAGTTCAAAACTAAAAACCAGACATAGTGAATACAGATAGGGTACTACATAGATCAGAGAGGGAAAATCTTACTTCATTAACAAAAAAAAAGACATGAAACATATCCTTTAAGTTTATAACTCACGTACTTGTATTTTAAAGTATTATGGAATTATTTGCCTTATCTCATTGGCCAATTCGTTTTAGACGGACGAGTTCAGATTCTTTGGTCTAAATTTATGAAATATTGTATTTTTTCATTTCAGTTACTTTGATTCCTGAATAGACTGCCATGTGCTGATCTTCCATCTAACGACCATTAATTTCGGTACCATAAAAATATTCATTTTTATGTTTCAAAAACAACTCGAGAACAAGAAAATATCGTGATACCAATGGTTCTGAAACAGTCATTCATGATTTCAAGGTTTCAGGGACAATACCGAAACAAGCGGTATCAATTTTTTCCTCTATAATGCAACGATACTGTCACAATGGGAAGCCAAACAAAGAAAGAAAAGGAAGCGATCGAATTATTGAGGTAACCTAGATTTCAATAACAAACGGAATATCAAAGAATACCCAAAATACAAATAAGAAACGCTGAAACAATACTACAAAGAGAATAAACAGTTATTGAGAAGATAAAATAGATTACCAAACCGTGAGGACCAAAAAGGTGATATTTCATTTCGAATTATAATTCGAAAGGAGAAGTTTCAGTGGAAACCAATTGGTTATTTTCGACGCTTGCTATATTTTATATTTAAGAACAACTTGGCATACAAAATTTGTATCCCGGCCATTACGACGATGTAATTCTATATCATTTTATTTATTTTTTCAAACATGCAATTGACTATATGCAGATTTCCTTGTCGAGAATGTTATAAATGACACAGGGACTTTTTTTTAGTAATTATTTATTAATGTAATATATTATAAGTATGTTCCATCATTTCCCTTAAAAATAAAAAAAATTCCAGATAAATTTAATTTCTCTTCTCCAGTCCTATATCACAACCCTCGAAGAATGGTGCCGAAATTGGAGGATAAAAATAAATCCCATCAAATCACCTTTACTCTTGGTCCTAAAGCTGTCCTTTACCCTACAGTATACTTTAATAGTCTTACTCTTAACTCTTTAGAACAAACAGGATCCGCTACCTTGGAATCCACACACAAGACTGAAGACAGGAAACTACACGTCGATTATTACCTGACTCAATCAATTGTTGTTACCAATCAGATGGATACGTGATACTTAAATAAGAATTCTGTGCCTCATTCTATTTTAATTTTCAAGAGGGAAAAAACAGAGAAATTTTTTTTTAATTTTATCTATTGACTTTTTTCTGATCGTACTTTTAGTGTCTAACTGAGAATTTACGAGCACTAAAGGAACTATGGAATTGAAAATATTTTGTGATAATCAAAAAACCTATCCTACATGAAATGTGTGAATCTATAATTTAATAATAATGTTATGTTCATAGGTAATTGGTTGAACAATGTTGTTCCACATATGTATGCATCAAATAACTACAAATCACGAACATATCTAAATCTGATTACTTAAATTGGTTGAGAAATTAAATGTATTTAAAATTATTAGAATGATAATTATACATAACAATCTATTGAGAAAAATTAATTTAAACTTGCTTACATGTACAATAAAAATGTAAGCTTTTTTTAATGGAATATCTGGGAATGCTTGTGGGATACCAATTATTCCTAAGTAACTTCTTATTAGATGTTGTTATTTACATTTATATACTGCTCTTTTAATTTAATTAAAAAAATCATAGCCTATCATAATCATTTTACAGGTAGATTAAGTGGAATAATTAAATATATATATGTCCCATATAAACACTATAAAGCTAAATTAACGGCTTATACTGTTTCGCGCCTTGAATCGTTGCAAATATTATATTGCACAATGAGTAGACTCTTTTCCACAACTCATTATAATAAAGACACTATAAGACTGTATTTTTTGTATGCTTTTATTTTTATTTGTAAATACTTTTTTCTCATAAATTATTTTATATCTTCTTTTTTTCTACAAATTTTGAATTCTACAGTCTGTTATTCCTTATTATCTCTCTCTTTTTACACCCTTTATGGAAAAAAAACAATTAACCAAGATTTAAATGTAAGAAACACTGAAATAAAAAATAAAACGAAAATATACGTATTCGCTATATCATAACCAAACTATACATTACATAGTATAATATACAATACATATTATCTTTTCCATAGTAAAGCCCCATTGTGGGCATTATTTTATATTTTTTATAGAAATATAATGAAAAAGTCTTTTTAGAACAATAATTTAGAAGAAAAGGTTACCAATGTGGATAAGGAGACCTATGAAATTACATCTGCCGACAACATAATAAAATATGGAAAACGTATATAAACTATTCATTTTTAATTCGGTTACAAATAAAATTAAATGAATTTGGAATCAAGAATTTAACAACTATGATGGCGCATGAAATGCTTTTTTGATTTTGGAAATGGTCAATTAAATAACTGACAGGCCGTTCTCTAGGGAACGCTCGACATCCCCTCCTTGAGCTCGGGGCCACCTCTAAATACTATGTAAATTGTTGTGATTTGTCATCTTTTTTTAAACACTGTTTATTTACCACTTACGACCAAACATTTTTCTCAATATTTTGGGTATTACAATTTATCTCTGGCCTCAATAATTCCACAAAAGCCCTATCAACTTTGAATACAGAACTCTAATGCCTAAATCATTTGTACCATTTAAAATCCATTAGAAACTTAATTTACCTCAAAAATCTTCATGGATTTGTTCTCCTACAGGATTTTAAATTTCAAAAGAACATTTTGATAAATTACAATTTAGATTTCTATTCAATTCGATGTTAAAAGTGATCAGTTGATAATAAAAACAATATAAAAGCTGGTGTGTAGCTCGTTTCACAGAACTTTTATTAATATCACATAGCACTTTACTAACTAAGCACACAACTTTTACTAACCACCCTTTTTGCGTCTCCAAGTTTTATGTAGATTGGTGAACTAGTGTTAAAGTTATCCCTATATTCGTAATTTAAATAAAAAATCGATTTTATATAAAATATCAAAAATCTCAATTTGTAATTTAATTCAAAATAAAAAAAAATCTAAAACCCCGAAAGACGAAAATAGCGAACAAAAAGTTTTATTTTTCTGTTGCTATAAAGTTTCTCGAAGTGGGAATAACGAGTATAAATTTTGTTTCCACCGAAAAACAGCAGTTTAACAAAATACAGGTTAGCCTTAATGCAATCGGGAAGGATCGGGCAGTCTCAGCTTTTCACTTTTTCCCAATTTTGTCTTTTTAAAATTTTTTTTACATTGATGATTACTAACAGTGAGAAGTAAATATTTTTTTAAATAAACAAAATTTAAGGAACTTTAGACATGTTTGATGTTTTGAAAATTCGGTATTTAAGCCCTTTTAAAATATTTTATTAGAGAATACTTAAGTATTAATTAAATAATACTTAATTGTACAATGATTCATTGAGTTTAATCGATATCGTTATACTCTTTTTGAATATTAATAAATGTCCTTTCAACTTCAGGAAAGAATCTTCCATTAAATTATTGTTTTATATACAAACAATAAATATGTAATTAATTCTTAAGAATTTCATCACATTCCATGGAGATCAATATCTCATATTAGTTAAGTCCTCGTCCAAATTATTCTACAATAAAACAAGAAAAGTCACGACTTAATCAGATAACAATGCTTAAATGTTGAAATGTTGTAAATGCGTAAATGTTGAAAAATTCTTCTTGAATAATATTATTTGTTAACGTCATATTTTATAATTATGAATAATATATATTTATATTTGTGTGTTATAATTAAGTAGAGACAGCTGCTAAGAGTTGATAACTGTTGCTAAGACTTTGCCAAGCAACGGGCCGACCATCTTCGTTTTTTAAATGAGTTCCGGCAAATTAGTGGCCATGATAGTTTGTAACCAGCCCTGTCTGCGTGCTTTAGGTGTTATTTATTGACAGTGTGAGTGTGTTAGTCAACATTAAAGTCCGGAACCAGACCTTTTCTGAGTTTTTGGCATCTGAATGCAATATGAATTTTGGCTAATTAATCGGCTCACATAATCCATAAAAACAAGTAGACCCTGTCTGCCCTTAATAAGTGCCAGTTTTGCCATCTTGGCTTTTGGATATATCGATGAGCCACTACACCAATCTTGGACCATTGCAGTGGTGTATTTAGCTACAGAGCTGCGACCTACACATCTCGGCAGCACTCTTCCTCTAACCTATCGAAGTGGATCAACCTTTCGTCAACCAGTATTTATTTTAGATATTTATATTGTGTTTTTTTTTGTAAATTTGTCTCTTTAGTTTTCTTAATTTATTTATCTAATTTTATTTTTATCTAAAAGGTCTTTTATTTTACTTGTATTCATTATTTTATAACTCTTTTATTTCACGTTTAAGTTTTATAAATGTTAGATTAACCAAATAAATGTTTATATCCGAACCAGTTTTTTTTGTTCTTTTTAAAGCCTTCCAACAAAAAGAAATAGTCAATTTGAGGTGGCTTTAATATTATTATTTTAGTAATTTATATAGTTTAATAATTATCATGGCATTAAAAAATAACAATTTTACAGTAGAGCAAATGCTGAGAATATGAAACCTGCTCTTAAAATTAAATCACTCAATATTTTAGTCTAAAAATTCTATTTCCAAGCGATTTGCGATAGAACAAGTTGTTCTAGGTAACGAGTATAAGTGGTCCTGGGTACACTATGCTTCAGTTATCTATGTGTACTGGTTGAGTCAAGAGATTATGAAATTAATTTTAAGATTTTCAAACATTTTTGTGGTACGCTGCAATTTGATTCAATTAAACTGTGTAGTGTAGGCAGCTATGTTTTGCAGTGTATGGTTGCTATGATCTAGGTACTTCCTGAATGAGTTTTATTTACTTTTGATATCTTAGAATTTTTTTTCCTCATTGAGGCCAGTGGAAATAGCATTTTACTAAAATGATGTTCGAATTTGGAACTCTAGAGTATTTACTGAAATACTTATTCTTGTTATTCTAATTCAGATACGTAATAGTTTTATTATTTATTATTGTAAAACTTGTATAATAACCGAATTCACAACATTAACATTGGCATTGTATAATGCAATAAAGTTATTTTTCATGTTAGATTAAAAAAAATAATGTAATGCAAGAAAATAATTCTGAAATATATACGTTTCTTTCCGATCTATACATTAAAAACCATTAATCATTTTATTTTGATAGGAGATTAAATTCTATCGCTTTCTATATTGTCCAATAGTCAATAAGTCAGCTTTTCATATTTTTATGCTCAATAAAGTATTAAGAATCTTTGATATTTACAAAAATAAATGACTTTTAATATACTTTCACAGTATGACTGGGAATGCTTCCAGATCATAAATTTATATTTAAATCCAACAGGGGAACTACATTCAGTTAAATAACAAATGGATTTATACATGCAAATAAATTTAAAAAAAAAAAAAATTTAAAGTGAACAATAGCTCGTGTTACAAATAATGCTAGTAATATTAAATTAATCAATATAATCAACAGTAATTACCTTATGAAAATAAAATATGTTCTACCCGAAAAGAAAGAAATAACTTCATCCAGAATCAGAAGTAACTTAGGAATAAGAAATGTTTATAATATTAAATTAAGTAATAGATTAATCAGTATATAATCATGAAAAAAATAAATGTCCTGTCTGCAAAGAAAAATGAATTACTTTATCAAGAATCTAAAGTTACATAGGAATTAGATGATAAACACTTGTACAAAAAAGTTACTGCAAACAATAATTATTGTCTGATATTCAAATTCGATTCAAAACATCTTTTTTTCTGAAGTAGCGTTTTATCTGACAACTATCAGTGGACGGGTAGCCATTAAAGGAAAAATTCTAAAGCTCAGTGTAATTTATGAAGCTGTTTTAAAAAGGCGAAAAAAAATTCTCAGCCCGCCATTATCTTGATTTGTGAATAAACTGGCTGGAAAGAGGCATCAGGTCTCGGTTCTTTCTGGTCCTTGTATTCCAACAGCTACACCATCCATGGCTTTGAAAGTGATATTTGCGTTTGTAAGAGCATTTTTTAATTCTTTAAGACCGAAATTAAATTTATTTTCAGCATATTAAAAAAAAAATTTATAATGAGGAAAAATGTAACGAAAAACTAAAGTACTCAGTACAGGAACCACTGTTTATAGAAGAACAGCGGTTATACAAGGAGTTGATTATATATATATATATATATATATAAGTTACGGTATGAGTCAGCTGTTATTTCGATGTCAGCTGACTGAGGAGATCAGCTGATCGAGGGTATATAACAGA
>NW_027109849.1:0-369 GCF_000696795.3 Halyomorpha halys
GATATTACAAGAATAGAAAATATCGAATTAAATATGTAATTATCAAAAAAAATATCGATATTCCTATTTTAAAATGTCTTTATGATATTTTAGTCATTTTCAAGAAAATATCGATATTTCCAATAAGGAATATCGGAATATTGTTGCTAATTCTTTCATATTGATATCACAACAATACAAAATATCGAAATTAATATGTATTTATCGAAATTAAATAACGATATTCCTTTTTTAAATATTCTATAAAATTTTCTAGTCTTTTGAAACAAAGTATATATATTTCAATAATTTAATATCGGAATATTGTTGCAAATACTTTTATATTGATATTACAACAATACAAAATATCGAAATTAATATGTTTTTATC
>NW_027109849.1:585-885 GCF_000696795.3 Halyomorpha halys
CAATAAAGTAATATCGGAATATTGTTGCAAATACATTCATATTGATATTACAAGAATAGAAAATATCGAAACTATTATGTAATTATCAAAATAAAATATCGATATTCCTATTTTAAAATTTCTTTATGATATTTTAGGCATTTTCAAGAAAATATCGATATTTAACTAAAGTAATATTGGAATATTGTTGCTTCTAAACCATCTAGATATTGTAACAATAGAAAATATCGAAATAAATATGTATTTATCAAAATCAAATATCGATATTGCATTTTTAATTATTCTATACAATTTTCTATT
>NW_027109849.1:4668-5071 GCF_000696795.3 Halyomorpha halys
AATATGTATTTAATAAAGTTAAATATCGATATTTCATTTTTAATTATACTATACAATTTTCTAGTATTTTTAAACAAAGTATCAATATTTTAATAAATTCATATCCGTTTATTGTTGCAAATACTTTCATATCGATATTACAAGAATAAAAAATATCGAATTAAATATGTAATTATCAAAACAAAAAATTGAAATTCCTATTTTAAAATCTCAATATGATATTTTAGTCATTTTCAAGAAAATATCGATATTTCCAATAAGGAATTTTTTAATTATTCTATAAAATTTTCTAGTCTTTTGAAACAAAATATCAATATTTCAATAATGTAATATCGGAATATTGTTGCAAATACTTTCATACTGATATTACAACAATACAAAACATCGATATTAATATGTATTT
>NW_027109850.1:0-428 GCF_000696795.3 Halyomorpha halys
TCTGATGCACCCCAACCCCCTCCCTCACACTTCTTTTCGATTGCTGTTTTTCTTATTATTTCACCATTGTCTATCGTCTTTATTATTTTTATTTTATTTTTTTTTTTTTTCTTATATGCGATACAACACGAGGAGGCCCCTCACCTCCGGACTCAAAATAGCTCCTTGAATGGATAGCTCATATGCAATATTAAACATAACAGGTAACCTTAAAATACCAAAGGTGGTAAAAGGTAAGACACAACACGAATTACTTTTTCTTTTTTCACAGCAATGTATTTACTAATTCACTTTTAGTTCTGTTTTAGAGGGTTCGGGAAAAAAAATAATTCATATTAAATGTTGATCAAAGTGGTATCAGCAGCAGGAGCAGTGACCGACCTATAATGGACACGAGTTATTGTCACGATCTTATTTCCTTTTTTTTT
>NW_027109850.1:970-28262 GCF_000696795.3 Halyomorpha halys
GGGAATTGAATCATTACCTTAAAGGAGGAGACAGATTAATAGCTCGAATTATCGCGAAGACGAACGAAAATCTATTGGATTGCGATAACGCCGAAGCGTTGAGGGCACCGGTCGCCTGTAGGGTGAAACGCAGCAATCTTAATCAGTTCCAGGCAGACGAGGAGACACCCTGGATCGTAGTCAAAGCGAGGCTGAAGAAAGCATTTGGAGGAGGACGATGGGCCCCAGAAGAAGATATGTTCATGGTGTTTAGGGAAGTGAAGAAACCTAAGCAGTCAAGTGGACAGTATGTTTGCGAGCTGCTAGCGAGGTACAACTGTATTGCTGACAAGCTAAGTGAAATGATGGCGGCAGACTAAGTAGAGGGCCGGATGCAGTTTTTATCGGGCATACTAAAGATCCAGTTAGCAAAAGAACTGGGGAAAAGGGAGGGCCTGCAGATGGAGCGATCCTTTGTTGAGTGTGCGCAAGAACTGATGGACTCATGTGCCAGAGAGGAGGAAGCCCGAATGGAAGTGGAAGAGCCGGGGTGGACACGAGTGGAGTACAATCGGCCGAGGGACATTCATAATCCTTGGAGAAGGCGGGAAAATAGAGATAGCGGAAGAGACAGGACGAGGAACCAGGAGAATAGATTGAACCAGGCGAAACACAGGAGCAACGGGAGAATAGAATACCGAAAATGCCACGGTTGCGGCAAGATCGGACACCTGGTGGCGCAGTGCCCACGCTTTGAATGCGGTAACGAAGGACATATCGCGAAACAATGCCCATATATATACAAGAGGAGAGAAGTGAACCTCGGTGAGCCCATGGAGGTGAATGCCCAAAGAGTAAGGAGGAACAGGGAGCTAAGATCGGGAGAATCAACCACGGGGTCGCCAAGAACTTCCGAGGCATCCGAGTCTGAGTTGGAGGAAGGGCATAATAGACGGAAGGACACACGGAAAGATGCCAGACAGGTAAGGAGGCGGGCATCGGAGAGGAGAAGAAGTTAGGGCGACATCTGAGGGGAGTATCAGCGGAGAGGCGGCCGCATATTAGTGAACTAAAGCATCAAAGGGAAGCAGGTCGGCCTGCCTATCACCAGCGTGGGAAGAGTGAGATGTCTCATCAATAGCGGGAGCTATAACACCATCCTGGGCCAGGAGGCGTTGAGTAGATGGAGTGGCAGAGAGGAGACACCCCAGGTACAGGTATGTAGTTGCAAATTAATCACCTTGGGTGGAGCCTGTAGCGTATTGGGAGAGGCAAGAATGGAGTTAAGTATATGGGGGTAAGAGGACGTAACCTTACGGTTCATGTAGTAAAAAAAAGGCCGAGATACTACGAAGTAATTTTAGGGTGTCACCTACTGGGAAAGGTGGGAGCGCAGATTATAACAAAGCTGGGCGCTGGGATATAAAAATAGGGAAGAAGCAATTCGAATGTCAGGGGCTAGAAACGGATGAGAGCATGAGGGTGGGAACGATCAACAGGGAAGAGGATTGGAGAAATAGGTACATGCACGAATATTCGGACATTTGTTTTAAGGAAGGAGATGTGCTGGGCGCAACGGGAGAGACAGTGCACGAAATACCTTTAAAGCAAGAGAAAATAACGTATGTGAAGGAGCGGTGGTATCCACAGGCGTTACGGGAACTTATAAGGGAAGAGTTGGCAAATTTGGAACAACAGGGCATAATTGTTAACAGTACGTCACATTATAATAGTCCCTTTTGGGCGGTCAAGAAAAAAGCGACACCGGGAGATAACTAGGAAAAATACCGTGTTGTGATTGACTACAGGAAGTTTAACGAGAACATGGTAAACGAAAGGTACCCCATTCCACGTTTACAGGACATATTGGATAGACTAGGCGGATCAACCATCTTCAGCACCCTCGACCTCACAACTGGGTACCATCATATTAAAATGCATCCGAAGAATCAGGTGAAGACGGCATTTTCATTCGTACGAGGTCACTACGATATTCTATACAATTTTCTAGTATTTTAAAACTAAATATCGATATTTCGATAAAGTAACATCAGAAGATTGTTGTTTATATTCCATATCGATTTTACAACAATGCAAAATATCGAAATCAATGTGTAATTATAAAAATAAAATATCGATATTCTTATATTAAAATCATATATTGCTATTATATTAAAATACTACAAACTATAATTAACTATATTCTATTTTTAATTATTCTATACAATTTTCTAGTATTTTAAAACTAAATATCGATATTTCGATAAAGTAACATCAGAAGATTTTTGTTTATATTTTATATCGATTTTACAACAATGTAAAATATCGAAATCAATGTGTAATTATAAAAATAAAATATCGATATTCCATTTTTAATTATTCTATACAATTTTCTAGTTTTTTAAAACAAAATATTGATATTTCGAAGAAATATCGGAATATTGTTGCTAATATTCCATATCGATATTACAACAATGTACAATATCGAATAAAATATGTAATTATCAAAATAAAATATCGACATTCCTATTTTAAAATTTCTATATGTTATTTTAGTCATTTTATTGTTCAGTTTTGATAAATACATATTTATTTCCATATTTTGTATTATTATAATATCGATATGGTATATAAGAAAAATATAACGATATTACTTTAACGAAATATGGATATTTTCTTGAAACTGACTAAAATATCTATAGAGATTTTAAAATAAGAATACCGATATTTTAATTTGATAATGACATATTTATTTCGCTTTTTTCTATTGTTGTAATATCGAGATGAAAGTATTTGCAACAATATACCGATATTATTTTATCGAAATATCAATAATTTGTTTAAAAAACCAGAAAATTGTGTAGAGATTTTAATATAAGAATATCGGTATTTTATTTTGATAATTACATATTGATTTCGATATTTTACATTGTTGTAAAATCGATATGGAATATAAAGAACAATCTTCTGATATTATTTTATCAAAATATCGATATTTAGTTTTAAAATACTAAAAGATTGTATAGAATAATTAAAAATGGAATATCGATATTTTATTTTGATAAATACATATTTATTTAGATATTTTGTATGATTGTAATATCGATATGGTATACAAGAACAATATAACGATATTACTTTATCGAAGTATCGATATTTTCTTGAAAATTGCCAAAATATCATATAGAGATTTTAAAATAAGAAAATCGATATTTTATTTTGATAATTACATATTTATTTCGATATTTTCTATTGCTGTAATAACGATATGAAACTATTTGCAACAATATCCCGTTATTATTTTATCGAAATATTGATACTTTTTTTAAAAAGACTAGAAAATTGTGTAGAATAATTAAAACTGGAATATGGATATTTTGTTTTGATAAATACATATTTATTTCGATATTTTCTATTGTTGTAATATTGATATGGAATGTAAGGAACAATATTCCGATAGTATTTTATGGAAATATCAATATATTGTTTAAAATGACTAAAATTTAAATAGACATTTTAAAATAGGAATATCGATATTTTTTATAGATAATTACATCTTTATTTCGACATTTTGTATTACATTAATATCGATATGGAATATAAGCAACAATATTCCAGCAACAATAGAAAAACCAAACATTGATATTTAGATGAAAAAATATCAAAATATCGTTTGTAATATTTTATATCGATATTAATAATAATGTAAATTAACGAAAGAAACTTGAATTTATAAATATTAAATATCGAAAAACTATTTTAATGCTTTTTATAAAATTGTCTTAATCTTATTAAACCAAATATCGATATTTCTATTAAAAAGATATCGAAATATCGATATCGATATTATCAACAATGTTAAATACCGAAATGAATTTGAAATTTTCAGAATGAAATATCGAAATATTGATATCGATATTTTCAACAATGATAAATATTGAAATAAATATGAAATCATACAAATAAAATATCGAAAGACCTTATTTTAGCTGTTCATAAAATGTTATAGTTTTGTATCATAAAATATTGATATTTCTATAAAATAAAATATCATTACATCTTTATTTCGACATTTTGTATTATATTAATATCGATATGGAATATAAGCAACAATATTCCAGCAACAATATAAAAACCAAACATTGATATTTAGATGAAAAAATATCGAAATATCGTTTCTAATCTTCGATATCGGTATTAATGACAATGTAAAATATGGAAAGAAACATGAATTAATCAATTTAAAATATCGAAAAACTATTTTAATGCTTTTTATAAAATTTTCTTAATGTTATTAAACCACATATCGATATTTCTATTTAAAAAATATCGAAATATTGATATCGATAATATCAACAATGTTAAATACCAAAATGAATATGAAATTTTCAAAATGAAATATTGAAATACCTTGTTGATAATCTTCCATATCGATATTATTAAATATATTTAATATCGAAATGGATATTAAATTATTGAAACCAAATATCGATATTTCACTTGAAATTTGTCTAGTTTTTTTAAGCAAAATATCAAATAAAATAAAACTATAATATTGTTTCAATTATCGATATAGATATTAATAACATTATCAAAGATCGAATGGATTTTAAATTGTTGAAACAATCTATCGATCTTTTGATAATATAATATCGGAATATTATTGCTAATGTTAGAAATCAATAATTATAAAAATGTCAAATATCGAAATACTATTATTAATATTTTCTTTAGCAAAATTTACTTACTTATTTTGTACATCATATATGTCTATACTACAATATTTCTTGTATGTACCTTTTTTTTCTTTTTTTTTTAGAAACCGATATTCCGATATTATCGCAGGAAAATATCGATATTCCGATATTATCGGTTACTGGATATCGATATTTCGATAATATCGATATCGATATCCCATCCCTACCGTGAACTAGTGGAATTTCCAGTCGACTTTTCGCCCAGTCTCGTAGACATCCGTAGAGTGAAGAGCTTGGTGCGCGAGTTAACGAACGCTATAGTATTTAACAGTTATTATTATAAAAAGACTATCATTATAAACTATATAGTATAAACTATGGACATCTGGCACATTTCGACAGACACTGACCATAGAGGAAGTGACCTTTCCTCAGTATTCTATATCAATGTAAAAAAGGGTTAACACTTAGGCAGGTATAAGCTGTCATCTCACAATGGACTTGCACCAGTCTAACTATTTTATGTTTAACATATGTAAGTCATTTCTCACAAGTCCTTAGGTCATGGTCCCTTACCTCCAATTTCTTGGAAGCCTGGCCACCCTGTTTCTAGTCACGCCTTTTTCCCCTCCCAGATATTTATTTCTAATTTCATAGGCTCTCCAGGCTCCGCCTAATTTCCTAAATTATCTGGTTGGTCCAAACCCCTGCTCCTATTTCACTATTCTTCCTACCCCCTCTTCTCAAGTATACATATATATATTTCCTAGCACTAGATAGCTAAGTTAGAGAGAGACTCTGTAACTGTAAGAATAACATGTAGTTCTTGTAAATATGATAGAATAAACTCATTTTAGTCTTCACTGATTTTTATGTTGTTAAATTCGCGTATCTTCCTCTTCAATCGCATTTACAACCAAATCCCTTGATAACCAGTCGGCTACCACGTTATCAGTTCCTTTCTTATGTAGCGTCTGGAAATTATATGCCGCTAGGCGTTCCTTCCATCTCGATACTCGTGCGGAAGATTCCTTAAGCGTTCCTAAATACATGAGTGGTTTGTGGTCGGTTACTAATTAGAAACGGCGTATAAGGACGACACATAAGGATGGAAATATTCTACAGCCCATACTACCGCTAGTAGTTCGTGTTCTATTGCGCTTTAACGTTGTTCAGCTCCGTTTAAGTTCCACCCCGCGTAAGCTAACGGTTTTTCCCCGTTCTCGAAATTTCGATTTCCATTCGAAAATTCACCTTTCCTAAAAATCGTCTGACTCCGCTGGCATTTCGAGGTAACGGTGCTTCTTGGATAACTTTTACGCGTTCCTGGTCCGGTCGTACTCCGTCTCGTGATACTATGTATCCCAAAAACCGAATCTTCGCAACCCGAATAATGATTTTTCGCGCGATAGAACTCCGAATTCACTGATCCTTTCGAAGACTTTTCGCAAATGCTCTGAGTGTTCCTCTTTGTTTTTACTAAAGACAATAAGGTCATCCATATACACTTGTAAAACATTTTCGCCTAGACCCCTCTCAAGTATATCCATAAGGCGCTGGAAGGTTAGTGGCGCCCCTTTCAACCCAAACGGCATACGGACGAACTCAAAATGCCCTCGTCCCCATGAAAACGCCGTCTTACCGATGTCTTCCTCGGCCATTCGGACCTGATGGTATCTACTCTTGAGGTCAAGAGTACTGAAGATAGTGGCTCCAGCTAATCGATCTAATATGTCTTTGATTCGAGGGAGAGGGTATTGCTCGTCTGTTACCTCGTAAAATTTCCGGTAGTCCACCACCTCACGATATCGCTTTGTTTTTTCTCCCTGACCATTCGTTTCCTTTTCTACCACCCACAGTGGACTATTGAAAGAGGAATTGCTAGGCCTGATGATGCCTTGTTTAAGGAGTTCCTCCAATTGGTCTCGAATAATTGCCCTCATAGCCTGGGCGTAGCGTTTATCCTTAACGTAAACTGGGTTTTCTGATTTTTAGTTTATTTTATGTACCGTCTTTCCCAGTAAGAACGGGATTATATTATACGTTAGACGGGGATATTAGTCCGTACATACTAGTTTTCCCTATAAAACAGTTTATCGTACTCTTTTACCAACCTTGCTAAAGCCTCTTCGACGCACACGACCGTACCGATTTCAATCCCCCCCTACTTTCTTCCGTTGTTGTTTGATATCGTCGTTTACCGAGTTTAACATTCAGTCTGAAACCTGAACGTTGTAAAATGTCACATCCTATAATTAATTCATATCCCCCCATTAGCTCCTCAATAATATGAATAATGACTTCTGTATCGCGCCCTGTTAGTTCCCCGAGATTGAATAGTGTCTCCCCTAAAGTTTGGCATTTTCTACTTACTGTGGACACCATACAGCTGCACTGCTTACGCCCCGTCCAGATGCCTAATTTTTTCGCCCCTCTTTTACTAATCAACGGATTCGTACTACTACTCGTTACTCGTACGTGCAAATTAAAAAACTAATTCCTGATTCCTTCAGACTCGCCAAGGGGAACCTTGTAAATTCCCTTTTTTTCATATTAATGTTAATAAATAACTCGTCCCGCTGGTTGCCCCGCCCGCTATCGCGTCCTCAATTTGAACCGTCCCAATAACACATCCGCATCGGACGGACCTGCCGCCCAGGGACTTCCACCTCTTACCTCATGTCGTCTCGATGCCGGACAGCCACGCTCAGTACGGACAATCCCCTCTCCTGACGACTCGTCACTGGTGTAGTGCTTGTTAATCCTTTTGTTGGTACCACTGGAGTTTTGATTATTAACCTGCATAGGTTCGCGTCGTGGTTCTCGCATCGACAAAGTTATGGGCACACTCTACAAAATCCCGGTCCCTTTGAAGTGATCCTGGTCGGTCTACAAAATGGTTTAGTTGAACTTTAATTACTTGTTTAAGGAACCCCATTTTTTGGGCTCCTTCCACGTGGCCACAGGTTTCCACCATTTTTTCTGTTAGCTAATTGTAAAGTTTGTAAAGACTTGTAAGAGACTGCGAACTCGCCTTCTGATTCACCACGAGTCCGGCGCTCCTTAAGTAGGTAGAACACGTCCTCTTCTAGAGTCCATGATCCACCACCATATAGCTTCTTTAGTCGTATTTTTAATGTCTCCCTATATTTTGTTTAAAACGCGCCATGATATACGACTGATTAAGGAGGCTTCAAGTAATCGCACATACGGCTCCAGTAAAGTGCCCGTTTCCTGTCTGGTTGGATTAGATTCTTAATCTGATCACCGCCTTTGATAAAGCGGTCGAGTTCACCCATTACTCCGGTAAAGGGCTCTAGCTGACTAATAACTTCATGTATTAATGCTGAGTTCTGTGTTCTTATTTTCAGCAACTCAAACTGGCTCTTTTCGGTAGCTTCCAGTTTCTGACGTTCTTCAGTTGCCTGTGCCAGCTGGTACTCCAACTTCTTTAATTCTTCTGCTAACTTCCTCATGGTATTTTGTAATTGTAACTTTTAGTTGCAAAGTGGGACTGCTTACTGTTCTTTAAAGAAATTCACGGATCGCTGCTGACCACTTTGATCAGTTCGGGTTGGCACCACTTATGTTTAGAGTGAAGTTGTGAAATTGATATTAGCTGGCAGAATAATAACACAAGATTTGCAATTGACAATACTATATATTTTTCGTGAACACATTTGTTTTTTGTTTAAAATAGTAACAAAGTTGCTAGTTTTTCTACAATGTGTACACTGTTAACTTTTATATATAAATATGTATATATATTTATACATATAAAGTTTAAATATTTTTTGTAAATATTAAAACATCCAATACCAGTTGGGGCCGCCCGTAGCTCAGTGGTTAAGACAGTCTTACCAATTTGATGTCTATTGGCGGTGCCCGTTCGAATCCGGCCTGGGGCGTTGACTTTTATCATTGAGTGGCGGTCCCACAAAATGAAAAACTTTGACCTCCAACCATGGTTAAGCAGTAGAGGACTTCAATGGGAGTCTTGGCCAAAAAAAAAAAAAAAAAAGAAGAAAAAATATTGATGTTAAATATTATCTCTCTTTCCACCTATGTACGTCTTATTTGAAACTTTTAATTATTATTCTTTCAGAATTGGATGGACAGAAGGTGGTCGAAGATACGGGATTTGAAGAGTTATAATTCTACGAATGAAGGAGGGAATAGAATTCCATAGGAAATATTTACCAAAGGCTGCGGTTCGATGGGCAGTTACATATAAGTCTGAAGGCAGAGAGCGGGTATTGTGAGAATGCACTGAGGGTTTAAATTGAAGTATGTCGGAGATGCACGATAGATGGCGGGTTTGGATAACGTGGTAGAGGAAGGATGTAAGAAAATGTTTACGACGGGAGGAGCGGTAACGCCACTTCAACTCTTGACAGAGGTGTCCCAGGGGACCCCAAAGATGAAACGTACAAGGCAACTACTTAACCGTTTTAGTTTTGCTTTGACATCCCCTCTGATACCCCCGAGAGAGACACCCACGTAAACCACACAATAGTCAAAGTGGAGGAATATTAAGGAAGTAACCAGGAGCCTACGGGTTTTAAAAGGAGGTAGGTTATAGAATTTAAATGCTTTAGGGTGGAGAAGGTATGTGTTTTTTCCAGGAGAGAGTTTGGTCTGCAGGGATACCAAGGTTTTTGACGTATGGATGGAATTGCATTGGATTGTTGTTTAGGAATAAGAGGAATAGTTTTCAGGAAGTGATTGGATCCTACTATGATAGCCTTAGTCTTTTCTGCATTCAACTAGCTTTCTTTTGCCCAGGGACTAATTCGATTCAACTCTTCCTGAAGTTTCTCCATGGAAACTATTCGATCAGAAGGTGGGAAGGAAAGATAAATTCCGTGAAAATTGTAAAATCATCCGCGTACAAATGGTATTGGGAATGTTGGATAAGGAGGGAAGGTCATTGATGTAGATAGCGAAAAGAGTGGGGAATAGCGATAAACCCTAAAGGTCACCACAGGTGAGGGATAGGTCATTGATGTGGGTTTATCTGAAACCAATACGTGAAACGATGATGTTACATGTTGTCGTAGAAAAACTAATAAAAAAGGAAAAGGGTATCGGAAGAATACTCTCTGAATGCTTAAACAAGACTGACTTTTATTGCATTATGGGAACGATCGGAAAGGAAGGGTTGAAACCAGCGCAAAGTACTGTTAGATAGAAGATTTCGTAGTTAGGAAGGATGTTATGGTCAACCGTGTCAAGTGCTCTGGAAAAATCTAGGAGGATGCGGATAGTCAAGATTTGGTGTTCAATAGCATTTTGGAGGTCGTGGGTTATTTTAATGAGAGCGGATTGGGTTGAATAGCCTGGTCGTAAGCCGGATTGGAGGGGATTGATGAGGGAACGTTCTTCTAGGAAGTTTGAGAGTTGGTTTTGGGCAAAGTGTTCTAGCGCTTTTGAATGGTTAGAGGAGAAAAATAGAGTGGAAGTCATTAGGTGAAGAAGGATTTGGGATTTTATTTAATGGTTGAACTAAAAGAAATGTGGTATTTTGCAAAGAAAAATAAAAAGTATATATGATAAATTACAGGGATAAGAACTGGGAGACAGAATTTAATCAACTTAACAGGAATGTTGTCTGGTCCATGATTGTTAGTAGGAAATCTTAGAATACTGGCTTGTAATTCTTCCTAGGATATGTGGGGAAAAAAAGGGGACAGAGAATAACAGTTTTTTATATAGTATTATGATTATATAGCCTGTAACAATAATAAGAAATTGAAAGAAATTTGTTGCTTGAGTTTTTGTAATTTGAAAAAAATTGTCAATAAAGATTAAGTTGTAAACTATTAAAAAAAGAAGAGATGTGAATAGAGAAAATTCATTATGTGATATTACTAAAATGTTGAAATAAATACCTTCTATACAGAAAAAGAAAATGATAACAATATTGTAGTGACTTGGATACCAAATTCAACTGAAAACATTAAATTCGAGATTAAGATGTAGTGCTGCTCCTGTCCACATCATCGATCCACATGCTCCTTGGATCGTGCTAAATGAGTGGTAACTCTCACTACAATGGTCCATATGTGATGAATAGAGTAACAAATCATAATGCAAACGGACTTTCTAAAAACCATGACAACTCCAAGCTCAAAATTATTTTTTGGAACACTGGAGGCTGAACATTTTAATCTTGACAATTTATCTTCAAAATTTTCCAACCACTTTTAAATAATGTTGGGAGCAAAGAATAGCAAAAATGCTAGGAGCAGTCATATGTAGTACAGAATTGTATTGAAAACGGTTATTCGTAATGTTAGCGCCTATGTAACCCAACACCACTCTCCATATAACATTAATATTCTAGGGTTATAGAGAACTGGTGAACACAAAATAAGAATTTAAAAAAGAAATCAAACCCTAAAAGTTTGAGAACTGAATAAGTTATATCATTTTCATTAACTACCATTAATTAATTAGGATAATTATCCAATGGCATCCCTTTGTAAATGCATGAAATTGTAGTAAATAAATTGGGAATTTTGTAATTTATCAGTTTTCATTTAGTATTTTTTTAAATGTTCCTAAAATGATTTAGGAAATACTATGGCTAAATTGTATAGCTATATGCCAAGTTATTTCTTATCAATTATTTTTATTTTTGTAACGTATTATTTTATATTTATTTGAATTTCAATGTTACATTATTCAATCATTACACATTATCTTCTATTGTACTTTTAAACAGCTTTATTAAAATTTAATAATTTGAATAGAATTTTTATTATAAATTCTAATGCCCTTCTTTCTTTAATATTGCTCAGGGGGAAACTATTTTGAAAAAGGAAATGATCACTTGTACATTCCTTGACCTATTATACATGGTTTACTTTTAGAGGGTTTATTAAATGTTAATCTGAACTTTCAAGTCATTTATATTCAATTCCCAATCCTGAGGCTGACATTGAATATTTATTGGCATGACAAGCTTATTTAATAAATGACAAAATACTTCCTAAAATTTGGATTTAAAGTAAAATGAAACTGAATTAGAGGAAATCCTAAAAAAAAAAAAAAAAATTTAAAGAGAAAATAGCTGCCATCTGAGCTATGAAAAAGTTAAAAAAATAATAATTAAATTATTTAGGATTTTAGGGATATACAAATAAAAAATCATTAGATCATAAAATGGTCAAGCAACATCACTTGAAACAGACACCAAATAAAAAATAATATTCTGAATGAGCAATGAAATGAAAGCACTCTAGAGCTTACTACCAGTCAAAATTACAGGCCTTGACAGCACTTTCAAGAGATTTTAAAAAAGTTGCTCCATGGGCATTTCTGCTAGTTTAGAACCCCTGTTTGTAACATTAATTTGTTATTCATTAAATGCATGAGCATTTTCACTCAGTCTCTATAGAACATATTCCATAACATTGTAAATATTTTCGTTAAAAGACATTAAAAATTGTTTCTTCATTATTCTGCATTATATATTTATGACAGGATAAGCTGAATGGAAGGGTATGTTCCAGGCATACAAAGTTTCATTTATGATTATAAATAATACTTTAATTGGACAATAAATTATAGAGAATTTTTACAGACATTAAATCAAAGACTTAAATAATGCATATTTATAACATAATCAGGTATGTGTTATGTAGTATGGAGCATATGTAATGCTTAGTAACATTAAAACTGCTGAAAAGGAAAAAATATACAACTACTAATGGTCATTGGATATTTCTCCCAAAACAGAAATTAAACCTAATAAACTATTAATAATCAGTGAGAAAACTGAATATGATTTAGAAAAAGTACTAACATTAAAACCAGATTGTTATAATGTAGCATATAAATAAAACCTCGTAATATAATCATTAAAAAAATTAAATATGCTTTTCTAAAATGTACTACCAATAAAATATGGTTGACTATTTATATTATTAAAGCTAACATTATAACCATCATAAACTGTCCACTGGAATGAATCAAATAAAAAATAATAACACCTCTAAAAACTGTAGATCGACAATTGGAATGATCTCTAAATTAGTGTCCCAACTTTGATGTCATACTCCTATATATGAATTCACTTTGTACTGAAAGCATAATATTTAACATCAAACACCTGGGAAGTCATTTTAGCATCTGGGTGTCATATATTTTTTGAAAAGTATATGTGAGACAACTGGAATGGATTTATACATTTCACTTTTAATATCATCCACTGAGGTAGCCTAAGGGTTGTTATTTTGGGAAATCATTCTGTTTTAGATCGATTGAATCATCCAGCCTCATATGATTCTCTATTATTTGAAAGAGTTCTGGAGGCTGAGGTATCCTTCCAGTCTCCAGCTTTGACCAGACAGGAATATCTATAATCAAATAAAAACTGAATCTTAATGTATTTATTAAAAAATAAAATTGAGTACCCAAAATATAAACTTATAATAAGTAAATTATCAATTTATACTTAAAAAATAAAAAAGATTGCACAAGTGACATAATTCACAGTAATTTTGAAATTTAAAAACAGTATTTATTAATGTATCTTTGAGAAAACATGTCTTCTTTAATAACTGGTTTCACACCAAGTTACAGAGAACAGCCAAGAACTAGCAGGTAAACAGTATTTATTTAATAGTCTTTTTAATTTCTGATTATTTTGTTCAGCGTTTAACTGATGGGCGATTTACCACACTGAGGAATATTGTCAGACATCAATACCAGGGTGGAAATAAAACACACTATTATAAAATATGTGTTGCTCCTTAAAACGGGACCATAGAGAGATAAGATTTGTAAAAGAACTACAAGGATCCACAGTATGACTTCTCAAGTTAGCAATTGGACTAAAAATAAGGCCAAAACCATTTAAGTGAGAGGATGTTAAGCCTGATTTGATAATCACTATATTCAATATCGAGTATCTTTTTATTTATACATTAAATATACATCAGATACATAAGTAGGGTTTGATTTGAGCGGGAATGCACCAGAACTGTGTATCATCTTTCTCTCTATTTAGGACGAATAATTACGATCGTTAAAACATTTATTAATTTAAATAAAAGAATTGTTTAGTATATTTGGCCTACCACTTGCTACCATTCACCTACAAGAACCATTGGCAGATCATAGAACCATTTGGCAAGTTTTTGGTGAATTATGTTAATATTACTGCAGTACAATGTGGATGTGATGGTTTCCATTAACCACCACACAGAAACCAATAATTTTCGGTTTTAAGTATATATATTTATTTTTATTTGTTCTTAAAAAGTCCTAAGTTTATTTTTACTATGAATTATTTCTGAAATCTCTGAAAAACAAATTAAAATATTATAAAAAAAGAAAATGATATATTTTGATTTGAAGTTTATTCAATTCTTATTACATCTTCTCAGTTTTATAAAATCAATTCATTTATTATGTTAATTTTTTAAATAAAAACTATTGTCAGATGTATTTCTTTTTTAACTTAAAAGTTCATAAGCAATAATGATTGGCCTATATAATCAATTTTGAGAAATCAATTGATTCATTTCAATTCAATTTACACGCTAATGGTGCAGAATATCAACCAAACAGAATAAAAGACAAAATTGTTTGAAAATTCTTTTCCTGTCATCAGTTATAATATTATCTTTTCCTGTATAATTGGTTATAATAAGAGTTCATCATTATGACAAGGAGTCAAGCATACTCAGACGGCCGAGGATATTTAAATCATGATGACAGATTCTTATAGGAAAATAAATTCCCCATGTATTTGGATTATTATGATTCTAAAAAATTTTATTATTCATTGAAATAATCTAATATTACTTCATATCTAATGTAATAATTCACAACGGTTTTTAATTTCCTCTGTAATGGTTACAATGAATTTTCCCACAACGGCTGTTTACCAGGATTTTTTTTTTGGATTCCCTTACTTTTCAATAATTATGAAGTTCTCGGACTTTTCTGGTTGCTAGAAACTCTGATTATTCAGAAGGAAAGATGTACTTACATAGACAAAAGACTGAAAGATGAGAGCTATGAAGGAAAAATTTGTCCATAGAATTTTATAGAAATGACGGAATGGTAGTGAGTTGCCGGTTTAAAAAAAAAAAATAGAAGTTAAACAAATGTCCAATAGTCAACATGGTTAAGTTAGGAAAATATTAAAACACCTCAAGCAGAACTTTTTAGGTCAGAATAATTTTAGGATGTTGTAAGTTGGTGAAAGATCCTAGGGGCTGAGAACATTGATGGTACTGTCTTTCAATTTCTTAAAAAGAATTAAAAAAAAAAAAAAATTAACAGCAAATTATAAACATTTGTAAAAAAATTTCAGTTGAATCATACATAAAATGATTATACATCTTCAAATAAAATTAAAGAATATTTACAAAATTCATCAATAGAGGGTAAAATAAACTGAAGAACTTTAATATACAATATCAGCCTCTCCTACAAATACATTATACAAGATATTTTATAACCTCTACTTTAGTTCTAAATTCTTTTTCTAATAACTATTGCTTATTAACAAAAGAAACTTCACACATTGGTTATTTAAGGCTGGTAATTATAGTGGTACCAGCTAAAATAAAAATTTGGATTTCAGTATTGTAATAAAATAAAAAAGACATGTATGATTTCCTTACCATTTATTGAAATTTCAAATGCTCCTGTTGAAATGAAATGACCTTCGATTGCATTACACACAAAAAAAATGAGTAAACAGGAGTACATTTTATTTGAAGTACACCATGTCCACCAATTAGGTTGTCCAATGCCAAGATAGGTAAAGAAATTAATTCCAAACAAAACTGATACTATTATAGCCATTTTAAGAAATCCCTAAAATAAAATATTAGTATTCAAATATCAAGGAATATCACATCTATAGAGTTTTAATAATTGAAAATCATTTACCAAACTCCTAGCAATAAGCAAATGAAATGCTGGAGGTTCATAGTTACCACCTGTAATACTTATTTCAGGATATTTGTGTCGGATAATACTAGCATAATCTTCAAATGCTTTTCTATATCCACAGGAATAACTATAATAAAAAATTAAAATTATCTACAAATTACTAAGGTTTGTCTAAGAACAGAGAACTACGAATTACAAACCAATATAAAAATTTTAGCGTCGGGCCAATATTTGTATTTAAACCAACTTTAGTAATTGGAATTTGTTTCTCCCCTGAAGTTTGAACCAATAAATCTTTATAGCAGCAAATAGTTAAATAAACAAAAATACAAAAATAAGTTATTTTTGAGTAATCTGTCATTCTAAATGGATTCGCGAAAAAAACACCGAGTAAACAACACAAAGTCACAGCAGGTATTAAAATTGTTATCTCAAATTATTTTAACCTACAGATAAGATGGAGAGAGTCAACTGATTGGTCATCATCAGATATACATGGCACTGTACACACTAAAAGTACAGAAAATACAAGCAGAATAAATGTTTAAAGAATTGTGAATATGAATCATTGAAAAAAAAAAAAGGAGAGGCCATTGTGGGATTGATTATATTATCGTTAAGATTAGTAATTTTTATTGGTTTGAACTATTAATTTTTGATAAATGATTAGTAGCACTTTAGTGAAGCACAGTTGGGCAGGTTATTAAACAGCGTTTGTAGATTGATTTCTGTCAGGTAATCATGGCTGGTGTATTAGCTACTGAGAGAACCCTTCCTGGTTTTTCGTTTGAAAATTGTAAAAGGTATTAAACATTAACTTAGTTTTAAATGTTCTTTAAGGGTTATGAACTTTATACTATTTCTAAAGTCGACAGAATCATTTAACACTTAGATTTTAGTACATGAACATATTTGTCTATTTCTATTTGCTTTTTCCAATCATTTACAGTACTCTTAGGGAATGTTTACCTGTTTTGTGATTTTCTAGTGATAGTTTACCTCTATTCGATAATGATTTTTCCTTAATATTTTGATGCTCTCTATGTAGAACTCAGAATGACTCGACAAAATATGTTACAAAATTTTTAATTTTGATTAAAGTGGGTAGTAATCATTATTTAAGAATAAAAATTGTTATTATTAGTGGTGGAAGGCACAAAGGTGAAATGCTACTTTGATTTACTGTATAAACAAGCTCCAGAGGTGGGAACTTAAAAACTCACTTATACTGAATCGTACAAGTTAGTTTATATTCACTGAAAAGGATCCATTAGGAGGTTTGTTTTTCCCTTTTGTGCAAGCAGGAGTCGTCAGCTTTATTCCAATAAAAGCAGTAATATTGAGATGCTAGAAAGTGGAAGTTTTGATAATTTAGTATCCTCGTTTCAAAGGAACAGAGAGTAACTGTTTTATATAAAGCTTCTGTAGGTACGTGACTGTAATTGTTCTTCTTATCCTGTATTTGTACAATATTGGTTAAATTGACTTAAGAAAATCTTCTTTATTTCTGAAAATTGAAAGAAGCTTTGTTTTATTTTTTATTTTAGTATAATAACAACCTATAACGCAAGGCTTTACTTAGCAAGAATTGCACATTGTGAAATAGATAAAAGCTATAGTGGAGAATGAAACAGACATGTAAGATAAACAGTAAGGTTATGGAACTGATAAAAACAGGTTAATACTACATCCCCTTATTTTATTTTGGTGTATATTCCTGAAGATGTGGAGGTTTTCATATTTGGCTGCTTCGCCTGAGTTATGTTTCAGCCAGGAGCTCGGTTGTGTCCCTAGCTTTCTTCTATCTCTTTTTTTGTCCCTAGCATTTTACTTTAGCAACTTCTTTTATTGTTGTTTTATAAAGAGAGCATGTTACTTTAGCAATTTATTTTATTGTTGTTTTATAAGGAGAGCATTTTACTTCAGCAACTTCTTTATTGTTGTTTTATAAAGTTCATTTGATCAATTTTACTGATTAACACTTCAAGAAAGTAAAATATTAATGATTTTTTTTTTAATGATGGTTATATTCTATAGACCTTTCTATTTTATTTAGTCAATATTTGTTTAGTTTTAGTGAATATCAAATAAAATTTGAACTGTGTTTTATTTGTTTCTATTTATAGGAATTCCATCTTGCTGCAGCAAGGATTTAAACCACCCACTGCCCAGAAGACTGGTACAACAATTGTTGGAATAATATACAGAGATGGTGTTATTCTTGGAGCTGATACCAGAGCTACAGAAGGTAGCACGGTTGCTGATAAAAATTGTTCCAAGATTCATTTTCTTGCTGACAACATCTAGTAAGATATAAACTCTGTTATGATGAAACATTCTTCCTTTATACTTAAACACATTTTCCTTGGCACACCTATATTTGATAACGGCTTGTCCTATTTGGTCTGATTTTGGATGAAAGTTGGGGATTAATGTAAAAATCATCTAGAATCAATTTTTACCCGATTACTAGTACAGCTCTATAGACATTAAAACATTACCCTTCATCCTAGGGAGTGTTTTAACCTTTGTGTTTGTGGGTATGTAAGGATTTTATGAGCAAAAAGCTTAACTGATCATATTGAATGATTTGAGCCATCATGCTTAAAAATTAGTTAAGCTTTTCACTGATAAAATCGTTACATACCTACAAATGAGCAGATTAAGACAAACTAAACACATTTCCTTGCTTTTGGGTTTGAAGGAAAGGTAATCTTATTTAAAAATAAAGATGACAAAATGACATTATTCATGTTCTTATCAATTTTTTTTGTACAGTATGTGGTATTCATATGATGGGGCTTTTAAATATCTTTGAAAATAAATATTTTTGGAAAACAATAAAAATATATTTTATTACAGCATTTCATATGTTTGGGTTTATTCCAATATTGATGATATTCTAAAGTCTGTTTTGAATAATAATATAACCACAAATGTTTGAAGGACAAATAATTGTAAGGAAGGAAGATGATTTCTATTCCATTTATCCATGACATTTTGAGGCTGTACGGATTTATTCATGGGATCATTAGCTGTGAAGATTATGGAATGGAAGAAGTTATAAGGATCAGAATGCGTTTAGCCAAGTGGATCTTTTGTTTGGTTATACACAGTTTGGAAGAATTAAAGTCAGTTTTCAGTTTATGAAATTACATCTATTAAATACAAATGTGTTGTCTGTGCTGCTATATACATTAGAAACATCAAGGATTTCCAAAAGAATCTCTGAAAAACTTCTATTATTTGTACATAGATGTACAATGTATTACAAGAACAGATGCTGGGACTAACCTCAAGCCTATCGATGAATTGGTAAAAAAAAAAAGGAAATGGGTTGATCCATCCTGAGGAAGCATAACAATCCCATATAGAAACATGTCCTGGATTGGAATCTAGAGGGTGTTTTAGAAGCAAGGACATCCCAGAAACACATAGAAGAGATTGGTATCGGTAATGAAGTAGGTAAAGCAGTCGGCTTGGCAATGGAGTGGAGAGAAGAAATTAGTTTCCAATAGCGATTAGTGGCATTCTTTCTCCAAGCCGTTCTATCGTAATTTTTCTTATATGATATTCAAACAATGATAGAGTATGATAACTTATTTCAAACAGCAGACAGTGGATGCGCACTAGAAACCCTGTTCACAAAAATAAATGGAACCACCTCAAACATGAAACTAAAAAGGATCTATAAGGATCTAGGTATTCTAAATATCAGGAATATGTGGAAAATTTAGACCCAAAGGACCATTCATTATGGAAAGCTATGCGATGTCTCTTGGATAAACGTGAAAAAAATTCCAAGTCTAGTAGACAATGATGAATTCATCACCAGTGACGCCAAAAAAGCTGAAGTGTTAGCCCATTTCTGAGAAAACATTCTCCAACACAGAAATAAGTCCGAATTTAGTCACTGATGAAATTCGTACTGGGTACCTTCCAGATACATGGAAGAAAGCCGAATTCATGTTTAATTCACAAGCCTGGTAAGAGCGCTAAACAAAGCAGCAGTTATAGTCCTATCAGTTTATTACCCATTTTTGGAAAATTACTGGATTCAGTTATAAAAAAACATCTTAATTCTTTTTTTTCAGAGCATCAAAATTATTCCTGATTTTCAATTCGGTTTTCAATACAGTCATTCCACTTCTCACTAACTGGCAAGACTATAGGAATTAATAATTAGTGGATTAAAAAAAAAGAGACACCCTGGTAGCGTTCTTAGATTTCCAATAAGCATTCGATAAGGTCTGGTATCGAGGTCTCCTATATAAACTAAAGAAAGCAGGCACTCCAAAATACCTATATAATCTGAGCTCATTCCTCAATGGTAGAACATTTTCAGTCAGAATTAATAACTAAAATTCAACCCTTAGACAAATCCATGCCGGTACTCCACAAGGTTCAGTCCTTTCTCCCATTTTGTTCAATTTTTACCTTCACGACATCGTCCAGTCCACACACACCTCCCTAGCTATGTTCGCTGATGATACAGACATGTTCTCTCAACATGATGACATAATAATAGCTAGAAAGACTTTGTAAAGTCACCTTAATGATCTAGAACAATATTTCACTAAACTTGAACATTGAAAAATGTAAAAGTTTTTACTCTCTGACGCCCACCAGATCCACCGGATCTAATACTCAAAGGTAAAAATGTGAAATGGAATCCTGCCAGTGAAACAGTAAGATACCTGGGAATTCACCTAGATCGCCGCCTTACCTGGAATTACCATCAACATCAAACTTATGAAAGGTTAGCAATGCTATATCCTATCCTAAACAGAAATTCCAAACTAAAACCAGAAACAACTGTTCTTATATTTAAAACAATTCTCAGGCCACTGCTGATTTGAAGTCTGGGGTCCTTCACGAAAAGGAAAAAAATAAAGTCCTAAGAATCGCAGTTAATGCTCCTTGGTTCATAAGAAATACCCAATTGCATCGCAAATTACATATGGAGTCAATAGAGGATTATATAAAAAAAACGGTTCATGAAGTTCCACTCCCAGTTGGTAACAGTTAAAGGAGCAGTGACCTACAACCTGGGAAACCTAACCTCAACCCGAAGGCTGAATCCCAGACTGCTGCAGGACATTCTTTTATAAATTTTAATAAATATAAAATTAATTCATAGTCACACTACCTTTATTTTACTTTTTATTATTACTCATTTTATTTATTCATTATTTTTATTTTTCTATTTTCTTCTCTCGTCCCTTTTTCAAATTAACTGGTTTCTTTTTACTATTAGAGGGCAATTGTTTGTTTTATTTAAGTGTACCAATATCATTATTTTTTGTTATTAATTTTACTTTCCTCTTTTATTAAGAAGCATTATACTTATCCATTTATTTTTTTATTTCTTCTTTTAATAATAACATTGTTTATAGTTAGGGATGTCTTTTGTACGAGACTATACCCCTCCATAATCAACTGTTAAAAAAAAATATATATATATATAATATAATGGTTATATCAACCATGTAAGGCCCACCAGGCTGATCTGGTATAAAATATATATTTTAAAACAGAAAAAAAGTGGTTCAGATAGTAGTTAAAATAACAGCCTCCCTCCCTTTTAAGTGATAAGAGAACATTTTGAAGGCAAGACGTTTAAATGCCATCATTATTCAAACAACTTTCCCATTTTCTTCTTTGGTGTATTTACTCCACTTCATGCTAGATTATATAATTTACAGTAGAATAATTGTTTCAATGAAATAATGTATTGGTGACCGCACCCTCCTTCATCTCCAATCAGTAATACAGTACAGTCAACTATCTATACCTCATTATGAAATAATGTAACAACTGTTAAAAAAATATATATATAATATAACGGTTATATCAACCATGTAAGGCCCACCAGGCTGATCTGGTATAAAATATATATTTTAAAACAGAAAAAAAGTGGTTCAGATAGTACTTATAATAAAAGCCTCCCCCTCTTTTAAGTGATAAGAGAACATTTTGAAGGCAAGACGTTCAAATGTCATCATTTTTCAAATAACTTCCCCATTTTTTCTTTGCTGTATTTACTCCACTTCATGCTAGATTATATAATTTACAGTAGATAAATTGTTTCAATGAAATAATGTATTGCTGACCACACCCTCCGATCATCTTCTCCGTCTACAGTAATCTACAGTCAACTATCTACACCTCATTATGAAATAATGTAACAACTGTACTAGATCATATAGTATAAAGTATCTTCTACACCAAAGCTATGTATACCATCAATCAGCCAAACCATTCAATTATTTACTGCAGTGTTAGATTAGTCACTCTTATTTTTTAGTTGCTGTGGTGCTGGTACTGCTGCCGACACAGAAATGACAACTATGACAATCATGTCGCAACTGGAATTACATCGTCTGAATACTGGACGCCCTGTCAGAGTTTCTACAGCCAAACAGCTTCTTAAACAGTTACTCTTCAGGTATCAGGTTGGTTACCCATTTGTTAATTTACAAATAATGTTACTTTAAAATTACTGTCCTATTCCTCTGGGGTTTCGAACTGTCCGAACTGAAATTACAGATATTGGTGTGTTTGATTAAAGTTGTTGAAGAAGTATTGTTAATTGGGGATGGTTAAATGTTGATCATGGGATATGATTTAAGTTGTTGAAGAAGTATTATTAATTGGGGATGGTTAAATGTTGATCATGGGATAAGAGTTAAGAGCATAAAAAAAATAAATAAATAAATAATTCGGTAAAACAGGATTGATATTAAATTGAAACAGTTTATGATATTTGTTAGGAATGGAATATCGTAAAAGTTGCAGTATACATCCTATTAAGAAAATATTAATAATAAAATGGGTATGTTCATGTTAAAATGAAAAATGTATTTGATAAAAATGTGTAAGAGGACCTCAGAACTTGTAACAAGGGAAAATGCATGCAATAAGACAATACGGGTGTTCGCAGCAGTGGGTACAACTCATTGCTGCATATGACAAACATTTACATAGCTGTGCACACAGCTTGCTCTTGCTACAAAATATATCTTGCTCTTCTCCAGAGGCCTTGTTGGTGTAGCATATTCTCTCCTACCCAGGAAGAAGTGAGTAGAGCCCACAGCTTCCTTCCACCCATACAGGAAGATCGATCTCCGCCAGAACATAGAGTCCTGTTTCCCTCATCATCTTGGCTCTCAGTACTTCATACGCGGTACAGGCAAGTACAACATGCTCTGCGGTCTCTGTAACCTGACAAATTGGGCATAGGGGATCGATGTTTATGCCATGTGCGGCAAGCTTAGCACGGAAACCCCCATACCCCGTGAACTGTGAGACCCTCCAGTAGTCGAAGAGGACCCACGTTGATTCTAGGCGTGAACCAATGGTAGGAAAGTATTTCCTTAGGGTAGCCCCTCTTGAGCAATCCACCCACCTCGAAGGATCCTCTTCCATCTGTTAGGGTTTTCACCAATACTCGCTTGGATGTTCTCCGGTAAATCCGCCAGACCTTCCCTCTTTATCTTGTGTCAATAATAGTCTTCCTGCAGGAGAAGATCAATAGGCACTCTTCCAACTAATTCCTGTACCGCCTCATGAGACAGTGTTCTGTATGCTCGAGTGACTCGCAGCAGAGCTATCCTCTGTATTGTTGCCAACCTTCTCTTCTACCTTTTTGAGAGATATCTACTCCATGCTGGGGATGCAGATCTCAAGATACCCACAACTACTCCTTTATAGATGGTCAATGTTGCTGGGTGTCTGAGGGCCCAAAACGCACCCCTGATACGATTGAGTCCATTAAGAGCAAGGGCTAGCCTACTTCTCATGTAATTTCTCCCAAGCCTTACGCCAAGGTATGTCACAACCTCACTGGGTCGTATCACTTCTTGTATCCTGAGAGTAATAGGGTGGGCCCTGTCTGTCATACCCCTTAAGAGTATGGCTTGAGTCTTGGCAGCAGCCATCTTCAACTTCTTCTCACACTAGGCTCCTATCAGGCTGGCGCACCGACCAGCTTCATCTTTTAATCTGGTTCTGCTGTTTGACGCTACTTCTACGGCAAGGCCATCTACATAAGCTGTGGCAGGGAACTGCTCCTCTTCAAGCACCCCCAAAGAGCAATTTCCACAGAGCAGGACCAAGAACAGAGCCCAGTGGGCAACCTCTTTCCATGGTATATTCTATTTTATAGAAGTTGCCTTGTATCTTTACTGTTCTTTTCTCAAGGTAACTCCTTAAGAGGTCGTACAAGTTGCTCGGGTCTCATATTTTTGCTGGAGTAAGCTCGGCCACCACACGCTATCAAAGGCAGAAGATATATCAAACAGGAGGAGCATAACATACTTCTCCGCCCTCTCTTCAACGTCACGGCGCACTTTCAGCAAGTAGTCTGCGGTTCCTCTGTCTTTAGAGGATCCGTACTTGCGTGGATGGTTATCTCTTGAGACGACTGGTTGTAGGCTCGTGAGCATCATGGTTTCCAACACTTTGATTATTACAGGAAGGAGGCATATGGGCCTATAAGACTAGGCTAACTGCTTATCCTTGTATCCTCCTTTGTAAATGAGCTTGACCTCAGCAATTTCCCAGCTTCTTGCAAAGTGTCCCCTTTTCAGACAATCATTAAACACCGCTAACAGCTTTTCTTCAATGTAGGGGATACTATGGTTTAACATTACCACGTCAATCATGTCTAAACCAGGAGCACGACCTGTCCTTTGCTTAGCTACAGCAACACGGAGATCCTGTATATCCCACAGCGGGCACAAGTCCGTACCAGGTGGATATATCGTGGCGTGCCTTATGAATCTATCCTCTACATTATCTTGGGATGGGCCATCATTTGGGTAGGTATTTCCTTGATTAACATTTTAACACGCCTCGTCCAGAGTAGATGCTTGGTTATCTCCATGCTTCAACGCTGAAATTACCTGCAGTGCGGTCAGCTTACCCAAGGCCATGCTATATGGGGATCCCAGGGATTCTTGGATGACTTCTCAACGATGAATTCATCCCAAGATTTCGCTTACGTGACCTCACCTGGTTTCGATATGCCCTGGCCTTAGATCTGTACTTGTCACATAGAGCAGCGCGCTGTTCATCACAACTACACCTCTGATATAACCACTGGGCCTTGTAGAGCTCTCTTTTCATGGTAGTTAAGGCCGGCGTCCACCATGGGACAGGTCGAGCCCTTGCCTTCCGGTGCCAGAGAGATTCCTCAGCCGTATCATGAATAATATCTGTGATTTTGGTCACTCGGTAGTCTGTCATTTGGTTGGACCGTTCCTGCGGCACCTCATTCCTTGTCGACTAATTTCCCCTCGAGTGTTGACCGGAAAGCATTCCAATTTGCTCCTCGGGTTATGTACCCCTTCTCAATGCCATGGAAACTTTCGGAATCTTTAGCTCGATGGTCGGAACTTGTCTCAGATCTGAGAGTCCAATCAATAATCCAGTTCGCTATTACGGGCGAGGCTAGCGTCACATCAATCCAACTCTGCCCCCTTACACTAGAAAATGTAGGGATGGCAGAAGTTTCATTCATTACTACTAGCTGGCTCCTCGCAATAAACTGTTCAAGCTTAGCACCTTGTTCGACTGGATCGCCGTACCTTGTTTCAGGAGTTTGTGTTGGAGCAGATGATCACCCTTCTAGAACTAGCAGTAACCATCTCCAAGGCAGCTATGTCATCGTCGATATCATTGCCGTTCGGAAGGCAAACCGATACCAGCTTAAAGGTTACATCTCCCCACCTGACAGCATGCAACGGAATCCGCCGTGATGTACTGTCCCAGATCCACCACATCAAGGTTCAGATTATTAACTACTATAGCAGCCTTGGGCCTCCTCTCTCTACTGCTCAGGACTATAAGTCTTGAAGTGAGGCCAATCCCTGTGACCAAGTTTCCCCGGCAGCTCGGTTCCTGGATCGCCATAATATCGTATCGTTGTGAGGGAGTGCATATTTCGTCTGCCACGATGCGCCGGCCCATGTTGAGCTGGAGAATGGTAATGTTACTCATAAAAAGTCCGTTTTGCTGCCTCATTAGCCCACTGTAAGTGCACAGGACACTCTCTGCACCAGCTCTTACCAATATATGAAAAGTTTAAGGAGCAAGTGCAGACCTTAGCTTAAACTTTTCTGATTTCAAAATATTACAAATAATCCATAAATTAAGTCTATAGAATTAACTTACATAAAAAAATAGCCCCAACTTAGATTAATTATGCTCAATTGCTTTAATAACAGCCAACTCAAAATTAGGAGTGGAAATAACATCCAACGTATGCAAAGTTCAACTTGTTTCAGATAACTTGACCAGTTGTCTACTGGACCTCAGCACTGGAATCTGTGAAAATAATGAAAGTTTAGATCAATGATTTTGTCTTGTATTTAGGTTGAGAATTAGTGGAAATTTTAAATGTTATTGTAGCTTCTGTAACGCCGCATTTAACATTAAGATATCCATATCATTTAGTAAGGGTACTCATTTGATATGCACTGTCATTTGGGCGTTCATGAAAATTTTGAACTGTGGGTTGACAACCCAAAGCACTAGGCTATTTTATCTTTAAAACTTACAGTTTACAAATTTTCCCTGACATTTATCAGTTTATTTTATTTCTTTTTAATTGTCATCAGGGGCACATTGGAGCAGCTCTTGTAGTTGGTGGGGTTGATGTTACTGGACCTCTTCTTTATTCTATACATCCTCATGGGTCCTCTGAGTGCTTGCCCTTCACAACAATGGGCTCTGGGTCTCTTGCTGCTATGACAGTACTTGAGTCTTCATGGAAACCTGATTTGAATGTAAGTTTTTATCTTCTCAATAATTTAAATTTAAACAAGATATTTAAATTTAGTTGGAATATTTGATTAATTAGAGAATTTATTTCATATAAATTGATTGGCTTTTTACATGGGTCCAATTTTACTCTCTAATATTTGGTTCTCGTATTTTACGGTACCTCCTCTAAAATAAGAAATTCTTTGATCAGTCAGTGAATAAGTCTCCTGACAGTCAGTTTTTTTTTTTTTTTCAGGTAAATAATTAATTGTGTTACTTATAGTTGTTATAGTGCTGATAGTTACTATTATATTTTTTTTTTTGTTCTCCTTAACTTACTCGTCATAAGAAACCAAAATTACACTATGTCCACAGGCAATTAAAGAAAACTAGCCTCACTCAGGCAAATTTTGAACTTTTGTATCTCCACCATTATATGTTTTTTTTAACTAAATTTTTGTCAATTTATATTTTAAGAACAAGAAATGAATTTTATTTTAGAATTTTCTAGTATTTATTAATTATTTATTTTTATTCCTAGGAAGAAGAAGGTAAAGTGATAGTCCGTAATGCTATTGCTGCTGGTATATTCAATGATCTTGGTTCTGGGAGTAATGTGGACATTTGCATCATCCGCAAAGGTTCTGTTGATTATATCCGCCCCTTTGATGTTGCTAATCTCAAAGGACAGAAGTAAGCCACATTAATGTCTTTAGAGTTTGAACTTTCATAAAAATATAGTGGGTAACAGATAATCAATTGAAATCAATTGGTAATTTTTTATTATATGATTTTTAAAAATATTACATTTTGGTAATTTTATTATATAAAAAGAAAGAGAGAGACTCTTAATCTCAGGGCGTATGGTTGCTAGACAATCAGAACACTAACACTTTTACTATTAACTTAAATTAATTAATATCTATTTTACA
>NW_027109850.1:35282-36605 GCF_000696795.3 Halyomorpha halys
TTGATGATTGATGATATCTTCTTGTCTATGATGCTATGTCCGACTCCTAGCAATGGGTTCCAGTCCTTCCTGTTTCTAGCTGACAGACGTCTTCTCACCAGGCCAACCAAATCAAGAGTTCCCGTTTCCTCTCTTCTATCTTCAATGTTCACTGGTCGATCCTAAAATAATCAATTGTAGTACAATTGCTCTGCTCTACTTGCTATGATTCACGATGTAAATAGCTTATTGATAATTGTTATGTTCTATTTCTTCCTTCATTATTCTTTTTCCATAATTATTGTATAGAAACAACAAAGGTTGAAAAATTTCTATCTATCTCAACAAAAACAATTCAACGAACACTTCGGAAGGACGCGCGCCGCCATCTTCTTTGTTTTGAATAGTGTATTTATTTTAGACAATAAAAACTGGTTAGCTTTTTGATTTAAAATAACAAACAAAGCAATACTGAAACGATACACACAAAATACAAATATAACCAAAATCATATATAAATATCAACTATTGATTTAAAAAGAGGATATTACAATATATATTACATTTAAAAATTTTATTTAAATATATATTGTAATATCCCCTTTTATGAGTAAATGGTTATTTTTTATATATCAATAATTTTTAGTATGTTTTATATTATGTATCATTTCAGTATTGTTTATTTGTTGTATTAAACCAAAAAGCAAGCTAACCGATTTTCATCAGTAAAATAGGCTGTCACAAAAGATATCGTTCAAAGCCAAGATGGCGGGGTGTGTCCATCCAAAAGTTCGTTGAATCGCAGTCATGTTAAGCAGATTCAAATATTTTAAAAGCTTTATTTTAACTTCCCATCATAATTGTAGTTACAGTAAACTTAAGAAAAAATAGGAGTCAAGAATAAATGTTAAGTTAAAGAATATTGTTCATAAAGAAGATCACATACAAAAACTCAAAAATGTCGTGCTACAATCGATGTTTACAATGAACATCAAGAGAAAGATTCAAAGAAGACGGTTGGTTGAGACTTGATGTTTAGACGTGGGAAAGGTTGGACGTACCCTGGATGCAGGAGGTCCTTAACATCCTTTCTCTCCCTCAGTGGAACATCATGAAAAAGAAGACATCAAAAGAGTCATCCAAGAAGAATAAGATACTTCTTTGTTTGGATCACCGAGAGTTTAAGAGATTAAGACCAGGTCCTGAGATTAAGAGTCCATAATATTATATACAATTAAAAATAAAAATTCTCACATTTATTTAATATTTAATTTTTTTATTTAACCTAGTCATCTTCAAAAGTATAATTTAGAAATGAGAATAAGTAAAAACTATCAATTTTTT
>NW_027109850.1:36660-55843 GCF_000696795.3 Halyomorpha halys
AATTATATATATTTAAAATTATTTTCAGAAAAGTTCTTATTATATGACTATAAGAGAAAGCGTTTGTAATTTATAATAGAAATGCAATCTTTAGTTGTTGTTGTTGGTTGGGGCTTTTGGGTGTAAAACCTTATATTAATTATAAAGCCCACGCTTCTCACTTTATAATTCTATTTCAAGATTGCAATCTTTAGTATTTACTAACATTAAATAAAAATAATTTAGCATTTAACAAATATAATCTTAACTTAAATGTTAAAAACGCATGAATTTAAAAAAAATTTATAATATTTATTAAATACCTGGGAGAGTTTTAATTGTAGTTCACAGTTAGTTGGAATGACTTCTTTTAGTAATTCCTCACTATATATGTTCCATTTCACAAGTGTGTACAAATTATGAATGTAATGTGGTCCAAATAATTTTCTTTAATCATCCTTATTGATATTTATTATTTCCCAACTTTTTCCGACAAATAACTTAATGAAAAATGCTGCATAGCTCAATCAAAAACAAAATGTATTTCCCAATTTCTAATAAAGTTGTAAAATTGTGATTAAATCACAATTGGCTTTTTTTAACTAAATCCTCACATTTCGATTTGGAGTTAGTTTTGCCACAGTGGACAAGCCACTTGATCCATGCCAACTTTAGATCAAAAGACATTTGTCCAATATGTTAAACTGGCCATATTTCCTGAATGGTTTTGAAATCAATTAAATTCTTTTTACATGCAACATATGGCATGATACTAGTAGTGTGATTTGACATTCCAAACTTGATTGTTATAAAATTGTGGGGTAGTCCATTCTGGTTTTCAGTGCCGTATATACAAATTGAAAATAGTTGATTCAAGAGTAATATATTATAATTTATATATTAATTTTTAAATACAGTCTACGCTTGAATCAACATTTTTCAATTTACATATAATATTAATATGACTTCTATGGAGACAATAGTCTCTTGGAAGTTCATGGATTTATTGTTTTTAATTGTTTAATACTTTACAGACAAAATAATTATCGTTTTCGTCGAGGAACTACAGGAGTTCTTTCTACTAGGATAATTCCTTTGGTTACAGAATCAGAAGAAATAAAAAAAACTGAAGTGGAATCAATGGATACATCTGCTTGATAATTTTTATAATATATTATTGTATTACTTTTTTTTTTGTTTCTTTATCTAGAAGTTGAAAATAAATAATATTTCTAAAATCAGGTGTTTAAAGGTTTTATCCATTTCTTTGTTTTTTAAGCAACTGAAATATAATTTTCTTTCCCCAAAATCTATGTGTGATATTTTTATTTATATTCCAGAATGTAAATAATCCTATCTATCTGGAATAATGAGACCAGGACTATTCAAGACAGGTATCTGTAATCTGTAAATAACAACTTGCTAATATTTGTAAGGTAGTGTAAAATAACTGAGGACCTGAGTGGGATACTGTGTTTCACTCTCACAATTTGCTTTTCCATCCATCACGTCTGAGACAACAGACAACATTTTTCAAAATGTTAAGACAGACCTGATAAAATAAACCGTAATATGACAAGTAATATTGGGTTGTTTCATATGAAATTTCAGTTTTCACAGGAAAGGTTTTTTAGTAAAACAACTTTTATAATCATAACATTTTTATTTAAATTATTTAAATTATTTATCCTCATTTTCTGTACATTTTTCCCAACTTGTTATCATCTTTTCAATCCCAGAACTGAATAATTCAGGGTTTTGTAAAGAAATGAGTTTTTGACCTGATAATCATTTTGTCCAGGTCTTTCATCGATATTTACCCAATGGCCTGACTGACACCTGTGGTCATATGCAATCCACTTTCATCACATATGATTATTATTTCGAGAAAAGGCTTGTTTTTGCTTAGTAAGCAGTGAAAATCATACCTTACTGCTGCTGGCCATTAAGTTCCTGAGGTCTGAACGGCATGGTAATGTTTCTGGCAGCTGTGGCTGCCGAGTGTCCAAGTTTAAACTCATAAAAAACATTACTCGAAAATTGGGTAAACCTTGTGTAATCAATAAATTCTTGTAAATCGAATAAAAAAAGAGAGGATTATTAATGGCTCATTATGATCTGTAAACAACAGAAGTCCACAAATCCTATTTTAAATTTCTGAATTAATAAAAACAGACATTTCAAATAAAATGACCCAATTGTATTTCTAATGTTTATTGATGTTAAGAATGTTTTATTTTCTATTTTTGTCATATTTATTCTAATCTAACATCTTGCATATGGATCATTCTCTCAGTAGAATTAAGCAAAACTTGTGAGTTAAAATAATTTTTAAAAGACTATTTCAAATACAAAATACTTCTAATATATTTTAAGAAAATTATTTAAGATTAATTATTTTATATATGCTTGTTTGAGAGTGGTTTATTCTTAATTTAAAAACAATTTTGATCCTTTCTCCCTCTCAACCTTTATTCCCCAAAATTTTTCCGTTTCGGCCCCCAGGCCATTCTCAAGGATACTACCTTCAATATTGATGTAATTTCTTTTTCAAAATCTTAAAATTGCAGACTAATTGCCTTTGTCCCAATTAGCCTGCAATTTTAAGATTTTGAAAAATAAATGACATCAATATTGAAGGTAGGTCCTTGAGAATGGCCTGGGGGCCGAAACGGAAAAATTTTGGCGAATAAAGGTTGAGAGAGGGAAAGGATCAAAATTGTTTTTAAATTAAAAATTATTTATATTCCAAACTTGTTAAGATATTTTGGAAGAAAAGTTTTGAAATTCTCAAAAATATTATATGTTTGTAACGCTTTTCTCTCTGTATCTTCATTAATCCCTAAGTATTATATTATAAAAATATTTTAAATATATGATGTATAATATAAAACACTTTTGTATTTTATTCCTCAGAAAACAAAATATTTTTTAAGTTTGTATTTCGTTGCTTGGAATACAAAATATCTTTTGTATTTTGCCTCATAAAAATTAGATTTAAAAAATCTCAGCATGTTTTCATACCTCATTCTATTTCTTTGTATTTGAAGTAGAAAGTTAAAAAATTGCCCTTCTCCCCACACCCTAGGCAATACATTAATGAAAAATGATCTTGGATCCTTGTCATAGAAGTTTTTATTACCTTTCTTTATCTTAAAAATAAATTCCCCTCTAGTTTGAAGGAGCACGAGTTGTGATGGCATTTTTTTTTTTAAGGCGCATTTATATTTTTTTTTATAACTCAGATTCAGAATAGTCTTTTACTGTGAGAATGACCCATTTAATTCAATACTAAAAAGAATCATAATTTTATGGAAAAGTAATGAATTTCAAATTTAGATTCTTATATTTGTACTACAAATTTCATAAAAATGATTTTTAAATGTTTGTCTATAGATTGACTAGGTTGTGTCATAACCTTGACCAAATTAGAGATGGAGAATGATGTTATCTGCCTAAAAGTTTGTTTTCCATTTATCCTTAATAGAAAGGAAGTGTAATTCTACTTCAACCTTAAGTAGCTACTGGCTGCCCTACAGTTTCATTTAATGATGTTACTCTTACCCCTGTCGAACAGATCCGCTACCTTGGACTACATTTGGACAAACAATTAACCTGGAATCCTCACACAAGACTGAAAAGACAGGAAACTGCACGTCGATTTCGGCTTACAGCACTTACTAGACAAACGGTCTAAACTTCCAACCCATTACTAAAGACTGATCTACATGACTATAATAAGGCCAATCTGGACATATGGAGTTGAGCTTTGGGGCTCTACTAAACCTTCGAATTCCTCTCGTATTCAATCCTTACAATCCAAAATCCTCAATGCTCCTTACTTTGTCACAAATAAAATCATACATAAAGACCTTAATGTTCCCTATGTAACTGATCTAGCCCGAACCATATATCACTCCTTCCATTATAAACTCTCTAACCACTCAAACCCCCTTTTCTAATGTTGCATCCTCTTCCATTCCTGACAATCCTCCGAGGCGCCTGAAAAGAAGATGACCACGAGACCAGCTAATGTAAAATGTCATTAGAGTGCTACCAATGGGTAGTTTCTCTACACGCCTGTAACACTCCAATTTAACTTAGATCAGGTTTACTAAATGTATTATAATGTACAGTTTTAAATAGCAGTAAATAAATATTTAAAAAAAAAACAAAAAACTTAAGTAGTAGGGTGCATATCTCAGCCTTGATATATCGATTATTACTTATGTAATATAAATCTCCAGAAAAATAATTATATCCATAAAGTAATTTTCACTAAAGTTAATATATATATATTAATTAATTAAATTAGCATATTAATTGAGCAGGTCCCTCACCTCCGGATTTTAAAAATAGTACCACTTAGAATGGACATTTCACAAATAATAAATAAACATTACAGGTAACCTTAAAATACCAAAGGTAGTAAAAGGTAATACCCAACATGGTTTATTCCTTTTTTCACAGTAAAGCATTCACTAATTCACTGTTCCTTTCTGTTTTAGAGGGATCAGAGAAAAAAAAAAGCATATTAATGCATTATGTTGATAAAACATTTATTTAATCATTTTTTATGTGAAGGAATATTTTTTTAATTTTTGGGTTATAAATTTAAATATTTGAATGATTTTTGTTAAGGGACTAGAACAATGCAGTCTCAATAAAGCAAATGCTGATTTCATACACTTGTAATTAGCGATATACAACAGCAATGAGAGACCTGTAATGCGTATCATTTTAAACATTAAGAGAAAAAGATGTTCATTTATTTTCTTTTTTTTTGGCCGATGCCACACACTATTATAGATCTAGTCAGTTCTTTCTAAGAATTTACATGGGTAGAAGACCCATATTAGTCTCACCAGGGAAAATTTTTTCAATTTAAGTATTTCTTAAAAATGACAAAATTCACTTAAAGTCAAATGCAATAATATAGACAATATAAATAAACATTAAACATTTTAATTATGATCATGATCAAATAAATGTAATGATTTTAGCACAAAAAAAATTTCAAGCCAATACAAGTGCAGTTATGAAGCTGAAAATAATTATGAAGAAGTCATCCAAACCAGCAGTGAACTTCGATCAAAATCCCAACAACCAAGCATTTTATGATATATTATAATTATATTATATTTAGTTTATATTTTATCCCTTAAATTTTAAGTTGTTTTTGTTCATATAAGAAATTATAATTTATATTAGGTCTGTCAAAATTTATTTCTTGGTGGCTCTGAGAAATAACTTGATGTTGCCACTCTGGGGGTGAATAGGTCCTCAATGGAGGACTTGAACAAAAAAAAAAATTAGACCAGCATATAAGACTAATGGAAATTATTTTTTATTGATCAATCTCCAATTTTGTTACAGAGTTTTTTAAGAATGATATGTTACTGAATGTGAATAATTTTATTTTTTTGTTATTATGTATCTTCCTTGAGGCCAACATTTCCTTTTCAGTGTGAAGTTCTAATTATTATTATCTAGTTAAAAAATATACAATACTCGTTTTTTCATTCCCTAGTCCTCTAAAAAAGCTGAGGCTTAGACATTACCAGTCAATGGTACAAAGTAAACCTTATAAAAATAATTGTCAATATCTCAAGTATTGGTATAAAACATAATTTGAATTTTATATGGGGCACCCTAATCAATAAAACTCTTTCTTATCTCTGTCACACGGTTTCAATGTGGTGTACAGAATAGACTGCAATGATGCAGTATGATTTATAATGGAGAAACCTCGGAAAAATTAGACAAAAGCATAAAACAATACATAAGCAATTGTAAAAATAACAAAAGCCCATTGCAGTGTACTGAGCAAACATAAATTTAATTTTGAAAACTCAAAAATTTAGACACAGAAAAATGTTTCTGTAATCAATAAACAAGGCATTATTAATCGTTTATGCCCTAAATGAATAATGGTATTTTCATCTCCCATCCAAAATGAAGTAAAATAGCAGTTGATGTATTGATTTGCCAATTGGTATTTTTCCTTATTTTTTTTTTTCTTGAAGTCATGGAAGTGTTTTTCACAATTAAGTCAGTTCACTAGTATAAAAAAAATAGTACTAAAAGATTCTGTCAGTTCCATTAGATCCTAATTAAAGCATATGATGTTCGTTTATGCAACATGTTCAAAATAATATTTGTATAATACTTTGGATAGTATGTTCCATGTCGAATTTTGTTGTCATAATAGATGTAATAATAGTGAAAAAGTGAGAATGCTTTAAGTATTTTTAAGCAGGACAAAATTGTATAGTATTAAGTGTGTGCCTACTTCAGAATATTATCCAGGAGTGTTCCCTAAAGGCAATAAAAAAAAAATCCAATCGATCGATTTTAATTTGTAAAACTATTCTGTGAATGAGTTATATATGTTATAGTTTCCTCATCATTTCTATTGGGTAAGCAGGTAAATAATTAACTATACTTCAAGTTCTAAGGATAAATTTCATTACTTTTATTGTTTAATAAATTTGATTTGTCTTTTTAGAATAAAATCTATAAGCCCTCTCTGAAATATGCATGTCAAGGAAACATATTCGTATGCACAGTGAAGGGAAAGTATGGGATGAAATTGTGTAAAATTAATACTGGGCTATTTTCACACTAGCTGACAACTTCCCTTCTAAATTAGGGCTAAATCAGACACATTATTTTCGAAATTTAGGATTGCTGAGAAAAATAGTAATTAAAGTAGGGGGGTGGAATCAGATAAAATTTACATTGGACCAGCTGGATACCAACCCTCACAATTTCTGCAAATTTCATCAAAATCCCATTAACGATTGGATCAATTATGTCGGAATACATGTTTGGCTACAGAGAGACCAAATTAGTTCCTTGATGTGTAAAACCAGGAATGAGAGAGAAAATGTTCGATTCTGAGAAGATAATTTTTTTAATTATTTCTGGCATGAATAAAAAGCTTCCCCACTTTCAGTCGGGAGGAAGCGAAAATCAAAATAATCCTAAAGACAAATAGTCTTGAAGTATATTGAAAGATGTATTTATAAATTAAAGCAAGTGATTTGTGTTTTTCTCAGTAATTGATAATTATGGTTGTCATAGATAAGTTCATGAACAAATCATGTTGATAAATATAAACTAAACATTTTGGCAATCTAGATGGTGAATGGTAGAAAATAATTATAAAAAAGAGGGCGGTAAAAAGCTGTGAAAATCTAGTAGGCTGGGAAAACATTGATGTTTTATAATTTATTAAATTTCTGAAAACGGAACAAATATATATTTTTATTTTTTTTTTATAAATAATTGTTTCATACCAACAGAGATGTAACAAGTATGAACAATAATTGATAGTATACAAATACATGGCACATACGTTTAATATTATCACATTTATTACTAGATCTATTTAATATTTTTTAATAAAATGTTATTATTTACAGCCTTATAGAACAAAATAATGAATAGCGATTGTGAAGATATGAGGGAATGAAGGTGTTATTTTATAAATTGAAGAATGATTAGTTACAATTTAAACATGACATCAAAAACTTTTGTTAATGGATTCATGACCTAAATATGAGTTAAACTCTTTCATTAACCAGTAAGTTTTTGATATTTTAAGTAACTGAAAAATATACAAAATATAACACCTTATCCACTCCAATTTCCACCAGCAATCCAATCATATGTTTAGTCATTCCTTAGAAATTTACTTTTCAATTAATTATATACATTTTCCTGAGGATATAAAAAGACAAATTAACAGAGATTCACATTTGCTGATTGCATATCAGAACAGTTTATATTTTTATCAAATATTAAACCAAAACAAAACAACATATATTTAACACACAAGGTCACACAATATTCATGATCAAATAGACAAATTTCCATTTGCTTTATTAATGTAATGTTATTTGAAAATTAGATTTATGACACCCATAAGTAAAAACTAATGAAATTTTGTCAGTAAATCTATTGAAAATAACTGAAAAATTCAGCACAAAATAATTATGGCAGGCAAAATTAGTTTATAATTGGAAATTTAAACTATTAATAAAATGAACCACCTGTTAACTTCTTCCACACATTTATGAAATAAAGTTTGTAAAAAAAATTATGATCTTTTTCTTTCAAAGATTATTTTGATTATTATATAAAATGTTAGGTTAAATTTCGTAGAAGTAATTTTCTATTTAACATATACATGGTACATATGTAACATTACATGAAACCATATTTACAAATTCTCTAGAAATCTCAATAGTAGGTCACAAAAAAAGTAGGAAATATCTCTTCATATATTTACAATCTACGAGTTCTGATACAAACAACACATCTACTAATTCTAGTCTCAAGCATTCCACGCTTCAGAGTTTGTTGTTCAGGCCTGCGGAACATCTTTCTTGGATCAACAGTAGCCAGCCAATAAGAAAAGGCAGATGGAAAGTAGTTGCACTTTCCATCACCATGACATTCGATGAAAGGTGATGAGCGAAACTCCCTCAAACATGATCCCGGGCTTACTAGTGATTGACCACCTCCTTCAGCTCCAGCATCAGTGTGCTGAGGAAACATTATCAATTAAATGAGAATGTGATTGTGTATATTCATTATCTATTGTATTGAGGGAATTATGTATGTGGCAATCTTGAGGAACACTTGTATTTCCCAAAAGGAAGAGAATAAATAAATAAGGTAAATGTATATACTACCGATGACAAATTGTAAAATTTCACTCAATTATCATTATCTCCACCTGTAATGAAATCATTTTTGGTAAAAACTTCTGTTCTGTAAACTCTATTTTTTTTAAAAAGAAAACCTTACAAAAATAAAAGCTAGACTAATCTCTTGTCCACCACACAAATAAATTGGGGTATAATCCCCCACCAAAAAATGGATTGGGCTCTATTTTGTGTTGCATACTGTTTTTTATGTTCCCAAGAAGCCACATGAAAAATTAGAGAATTTTAGAAGATGGTCAACTGTGTCAAAATTTTGCCCCAGAAAGTGGAGATATTTTAGAATCACCCTTATCAGCTAATTTTTTTATTTTTTGTTAAACGATTTAAAGAATTTTTATAATTTTATATTTATACCAATAACTTGCAAATCCCAGCTAAGGGTGGAACAAGGGCAACTTATTAAAACATTTAAATGAAATTATATGATTATAAATAAATAGTTTATTAATAATTAAGTAATAGATGAAGTATTACCATCAGAAAACTGTAGCCAACCCAGAGCTCTTCCCATTGTCTGGGGCAAGCTGGAACAGACATGGACTGGCTATGCATGGCTATTACTCTTGTTGAAGACTCACAAACAGAACATCTAGATACAGGAAAATTTAATTAAATTCACTTTAATCATTTAATTCAATTTAATCATTCAATTAAATAAATTATTTATAATATAAAAGTGTCAACAACGACCAAGACAATAAATAAAATTATAAAAGAATTAATGTACTAATTTATAAATGATGATAAAACTTGGAATTAAAAGCCAATTTCTGTTCACTATTATCTGAACTTATACAGACAAGACAAAGAAAATTGTTATTTTTAGAAATAATTTCATTAAAAAATTATGTAATGAATAAGAGGATCTAAGTTTGGAAAAAGACAAACATTAATCATAGTTTATGTTTCTATGCGTGATATTTCTCCAAAAATTAATTGTTTATATTTTTAAATTCATGTTGCGGTTAAAATGGTTTGCTCTTGATTTTTCTCATCTGATTAAGATTCATCATTATGGTATGGTATTGGCTTATTCTATAAATAGTCAGGGGCCGGATTAAGCTAATGGGCCCATTAGATCCTGGCCTGTTTATGCGAATGTCATATGGCATTTTCTAAACAAATTGTCTAGGATTGAATGAACTGTATTTTTATAGGTGGGATTAAATCATATAATTTAATCGATAGTTGATGAAATAAAAAAAGGGGAATTAGATCACTGGTATCTTACCTTAAAGATGAGTAATTCTAATGTAACTGTGTTACCTGGTCGGAGGCTTGAGAAAGACAGGGCCTACCTCAAATGGGGAAAGGCATAACTTAATATACTGAGAGAAAGTAGAGCAGGGAAAGGCAGAAAATTTGATTTAAAATTCCTAACAAACATTATTATAAAGTTATAAGTGATATTATTAAGCAATAAAATTAAAATTGTTGAGAAGATACCTATATACCTATATTTTCTAAAGGTTTAATTCCTGACTGATTGTTTCCCTTAACTTGATTTATGAAGAGGGGGACAGAAAGACTTAGGCTTAGTAATGGCCAAAACACAAATGGTGTGTTCCAATCTGTATCAAGCAGGATTCAGGTAACCTTTATTTGGTATTCATTTTTCATATTTTTATATCAAAAGTGATAATTATGGCAATCATATCGTACCTTCATATGTAATACTACCATAACTCCTAAATCTAACCTTAGAAAAATTAATTTCAAGATTCCTAGTTTATATTAAAACTTATTTTTTTACTTAAAAACGTAAATAAAGAACATTACTATGAATATACATTTAATAGTCTAATGAGTGAGAAAAAATGAACTTTCATAAAAAATAAAAATCTTCAAAATCCATTTTTTCAAAATTTTAATTTTTCAGTCATGTTAGGGTTTCATTGAGGATATATGAATATGGAGGGGTAAATAGAACTGTAAGGTGACAGAAATTTAGTTTTTGAGAAAGAAAAAAAGGACAATTTGAGAATGGTCATAATGGTCCTCACCTTGATATGTATTTTTCCATATTCTGAGCCTTGATTGGTGCCATTGTGATAGGCATTTCCTCTGTTGTGCTCAGCCAATAGCTATAATCACTCCTTGAAGCATAGTTACACACATTATTCATTGAACAAAACAAAAACGGCATCGTGCTAAAGTACCTCAGACAACTTCCCGGAGCCCCTAGAACAAATAGTTAATAATTTTGCTGGTTCTTATTCCATTAAATGGACAACAAATGTTTAATCAGGAAATTTCATTCTTTTAAGCGAAATTTGGTTTGATTGTGAGCTAAGTATATAAATATACATTAAAAAAATTTCCAAAAGTTTAAATCTCTCAGATAAAAGAGAAAGTAGTTTTATGTTTTTTAGTGCAGGATTTTAAAATTGAAATTTTCTCCTTTGGAATTCTGGCATTAAAATAGCCAATATAAATCATTATCCTTGATTCAGTATTCAGGCTAAGACCAAACTGGAGGAAATTAGGAGACTACTAACTTTTAACCTGGAGCCTGGATACAACTAATCACATAGTACTTGTGCTTTGCCTGATATAGGGCATCTAAGATGAGTTTGCCTGCGGGTAAAGGGAGGGGGCAGATGCAACGTGGGCTATGCAGTGGCAAACGTTCTCCCACCAACCCTCCACTCTTTTGTCTTAGGTCTGTTTCAACAACCACTTCTGACTGTCTGGAACTGTACAGAGGATATGTAGTAGGTGTTTTCCCTCCTGAATCCTATACTGCGCCTGCTCCATATAGTTCTGGATAGTCAGAAGTGGTTTTTGGAACAGACTTACTCAATTGACTGGACTTTCTTTCCTTTTCTAACCTTTCCTCAACATACTTCGACAACTTTACATTTAGGAATTCCTTGTATCAGTTTCTTCAAAACTATTTTTCATTAATATTGTAATATTATAAGTTTACCAAGTCAAGTAAACTGGTTAGAGGTAAAAATATCCACTCTCGAACCAAAAATGTAATTATGAATGTATTTAAATTCATGAAAACAGAAGCTGAGTGGTCCAATCCATGTTTCCGCTGTTATGAAAAGAGTTTCCCAGGCTACTGATGTCTTGAAACATGATAAAAAATTCCTATCTTTGGGGGACATTTTACAAAAAATAAGGGAAAATTAAAAAATTAATTTCAGGGGAAATAAAGATAAAATACACAAAGTAATAAACTGCAAAAAGATAGTTTTTTTCCTGAACACAATAATTATCAAATCTAAAAAATGACTTCTTGGATGATATTGTGTTCTTAAATAGCAAGTCATAACAGAGTTGTCAATATATTTACCTACAAAGTAAAACAAAAATCAATAAGAAACAGTCAAAGATAAAGAATATCCTAAAGAAACGATTAGCCTTCTGTTTATCAGTCCGGACTGGTTACACTTTGGTGTTACCAAGTTCAGGACTGCATCTTGGAACAAACCTTTTAGATGGGAGGAGGGAAGTGGTTTGTTATGGTGAGAAGGGGAGAAGGAGCTAGGACTGGGGGTGTGCAAGTCCCCTCCCCAAGCAAACTTATCTTAGATGCACTATAATAGTGGTTTGTTAGTCACCACTAGTTTCCAAGTCACCTCTGTGTGGCCTTCGCCTTACTAAGAGTTATCATGGAAACATGAGACCATTTATTAATAAATTCAATTTACTTATGTATTTTTCCTCACTCTCCATTACCGTCTACTACTTTGTATATAAGATACTAATTTTTATAAAATCTTCAGCATTCTAAGAGCATAATATACATCTACACTACTACACTTTATTGTGGAATATTTTTTTTCCATCTCAAAAAATATTTCTCCTTAGTTAATTACTGTTCTTTCATATATATTATAATTCTTTCATAGTGTATAATTATCCATTTATTATTATCACTAACAATAACAGATAATTAATTATTTAAAATAAACAAAATTAAAGATACTTTAGATGAAGCAGTCCTGATAGGCTATTTCAATAAGGCCTAGTTAAAATGAAAGTTCATTTAATTGTTCATTGATGAAACAAGTTTAATCAAAATCGTTTGAGCGTTTTCCAAAAAAGTGGGGAAAAAAAAGAGGAAAAATCTATGATATAAAGTGGCACTTTTTAGACTCAATCAGGCCAACAATCTAGCCTTAATTAATGTTATAGCACTTACCAAGGTCTTGGCCATGAGCTTTTGCATCACCCATAAAATGCAGTAATGAGTAACCAGTCCACATCAGTGAAGATCCTTGAGGACATTGGGGCACCATTTCACTCTGCGAGTGAATAGTATAGAAGAATCCTCTATGAGGAGGTCCTCTGGAGTTTGGAGCAGCTGGTCCTGGACTACCAGTTACTCCTAAAAATGAACATTTGGGTAATCTTAAGAAAGAAAACAAAAATTTAAATGTTGTTGGTCATATCTCAAAATTATTAGTAGGTTATTAACATACATCTTATTTATATGCCAGTTTTCTATTACTTCACTCCACATTTCACAGATATTTTTGGGTTTTTATTTAATTAAATATCTTTTTTTTCTATTTATTTATTGCAATTTACAATTGTATTTTTAAAAAACACACATTAAGTAAATTTGATGTAATACACTTAATTAAATCTAGAGTTCACCATTGTATAATTGGCTGTAAGCTTAACAAATCTCTCTTTCCCACTGTGGGAAATCTTTCACTTAAGTCAAATAATGGAAATTCAACTAATTTTCTTGTAAGATAAATAACTAAGCCAAAAAAACAAAAACAAAATAAAACAGGGAAGTGCTAAGCTCTCCATGGTAGATGCTTATCAAATAAATTTTAACTATTTACTGATATAAATGCAGTTACAGGCCTCAAAGTATAAAGTCATCCAAACTCTATAAATGGTTGACTTTGCAATGATCTTAAACTATTCATAACTTTTAAATTATCCAAAGTAATAATTAGTGAGACAATTACATAATGTTGACCTTAACATTCCATCTGCTGCTATTTTGTTTTCTCCAAGACTTTCTATCCTGGTAGGGGGACTAATTTTAAGAGCGGTTTCATGTATTTTAGTAAAGAATATTTATTTTTTTCATACCCTCTTTATTCATTTCAAGAAATACAAATATATATCTACAATACAATGCATATATCCTGGCAAATATATTTTCATCCTTGTATTGCCCGAAGGCAATAAAGAATTTTTAAAAAATTGTTTATAAGTATAATTATTGATTAGGAATTGTTTATTTAATAGGATGAAGGTTCTCTTGTCCCAAGTTGATCAAACTTTGTTATAAAATTAAGCATCAACAGAAATTAAATTTAAATAGTCGCTTTAAAATAAGTTTTACAAACAGATTCCTTCTTCTTCTTACCACTTCCCAGAAGAATTTGCTTCCCAAGGATACTTTGTTCTTCTGGTTGTTAATGGGGTATTCAAAAAAAGGTTTTGTAAACAATTACTGCTGCTTTCAAAAAGAAAAAACCTAAATAGTTAAATAAGTGATCCAGGTAGGGTCTCTTGGAGCCCTGCTTTGCCTTCCACACGGGGGTGACAAGACTTGGCTTGGGGTTCCCCAGGCAGAATGTAAATATTGAATATAGGTGTGAACGTGTCTTCATTTTATTGTTACTTAAATTTAATTTTTTCGTCTTGTATATAAATTACTTTTTTATTATTTGATCAGTTTTATTTTATTATATTTTTGATGTTGATTCATATTTTTATTTAGAAATAGAATAAAAATATTCGAATCACTTCTTACTTAACTTTATATTTTGTTTCTTTATTCTAGTAGCGTACTTACCTATATTTTCTTTCTGTTTATTTTTTTCCATAACTTTAATTTTAAATAATTATTAAATTAAAATATTCATATTTCTTTGTATTATATAACTTTATTTCCTTAATTATATTATTTTACTTACATATTTAATTACCCATACACATATGTTTTATATTCCACTTCATTCATTAGTTTATTTTTATTAAATTTTATTCTATACAATTATTTACTTTAAACATTCTATATATTATTTATTTTCAGTTATCATGTTTTTCATTCTTAGCCCTGATGAAGGCTAGAAATTCTGGCCGAAACTTTGGCACTATTAAATAAGTTTTTTTAGCTTATTTGTGTTATTCTCTTACCATACCCAACCATTTTCTCCTCATATATATTATCCACAATCTTCTCATCATTATACCAAATAGTTAAATTTTTGAACAGAAAACTAATGACCAGATTTAAACTTCCAGTAGGAGTGTAAATTAAGTAACTTGGGAATTTATCATTATATTCAGCTGGTGGTTGAAATTTTACTTTCGTCCCCCCTCTCTATTCATCCATCGAACCATTCAACTTTCTATACAAGAATAGACAATTTTTTATTTACTCAGATAATTATTTATTTAGTGAAAGACTATGTCCCTGATTATGAAATTATTTTTAATTCTTCAGTTTGTTTTGCTTGTGCATGTTTTTATTATTTCACTTCAAGAGGATAATGTTCCTACTGTTTCCATTATTTATAAAACAAGACCAAGTATATTATTTCTTATTTTTTGTTTATTGAAGTTGATTATTAAAAGATGTATTTGTTTTTGTGGTATTCAACCTACTCTAACCAGAGTGAGAAGGTTTAAATTCATTTCTAGAATCTATCATAAAATGTAAAAAAAAAAAATAATCCTACCAGGGGGTAGGTAACATCATGGCCTCATCATAAAATTATATTAAAGTATTTATATAGATGAAAAAGGTGTTCAATGTATTGAATAACTTTCAGGTGATGATTTTCTTTGATAAAGTATAGTACAGAACCACCAAAATTATTGTACACTGCTCAAACTTATAATCTCATATTTTGAATATTCTTATACATAATACCCTACTTCTATTGTATCAAAATGTCTTATACTAAAAAAAGTAAGTAAAACTAGTGGATAATTTGACATCAAGCGAATACCTGTATGCTAATACTGAAAAACAAAGTTTTTACCTTTAATGCCAACAGTGCCATTTCTACCAGGTATACCTGGTATACCAGGCATGCCAGGATCACCTTGTTCACCAGGACGTCCTGTTCTGCCAGCTGGACCACTATTGCCTGGTATACCATCCATCCCTGGTGAACCAATGAGTCCTGGGACCCCTTCCATTCCTGGCATACCTACAGATGAAATATTTATTAAATTTTACTTATTTATTAAAATCTCCTTTAGGGTCATGTTATACGAAATCGACAGAGGCCTACACCTCTATCTCTCAGATTCACAAAATTCTTTGTATATTTATTATATTATTATTAATAATAATAAACAAATAAACTAACTACTTTTTTTCTTGATTTGTTTTAATATAGATTTTTGAAAATTGTTGAAATAACTGAATTTTATCATGTTTTGGATCACTAATGCTAATTTACTACTGATGAAGCAAGAGGCACTGATAGATCCATCCGAGTAGGGAGGAACATTGAGTTATTTAAACTATATTTATTTAGATCAAAATTCTCGATAACCTTGGGCAAACCAGAGAGAAATGGAGGCGGTATCTTGGAGCGATGAAGATCTGTACTCTGTTGTAGTGCCTGTGATGATGATGATAATTCATCCCCTAAGAAAAACGGTATCTTTGATTTAAAAAAAAAAAATGTTATTCTGGCTTATGGGAGGTAAGATCAGATGTTAAATTTTGCCTATTCATTCAGTGTTCTTGGATAAAAAATTTATTAAATAAGACACTTTATTTAACCAAAATATAGCACTAATCAAATATTGCATTAATCAATATTAATATTGATTTTTGTATTGAATAATTTTATTACCGACATGTTTTAATCCCATTTTGCAGGCTCTCATGCAAAACTGATCTCAAAGTTTACAAGACGTAGCCATAGATAAGCTACGTATCCAAATATGGCTGTAATACATGGCCCTGATTCGACACAAGTGAATGACTACTAAATTGCTTGGAATATAAGATCTTATATAAAATTTTTGGACCCACTTTCGAGAATGTGTTAAGGAAAATCCGAAGGAATGATGAGCTATAACAATTGTGTAGTGAGAATGACAACCTTGTGATCCTCACCAGATGATCCCAGCTTAGATGGCTGGGCCATGTTGAAACAATGCTCCCAGAAAGACACCAATGGAGTGCCTAGTGGAAGACACGGCACCTAACGAAGACCACGCCTACACTAGCTGCAGAATGTCGAGGAGGATCTGAACTGGCTAGGGAATCGAAGATGGAGGAGTCACGCTTAGAACAGGATGGAATGGAAGTCTATTGCTGAGAAGGCCCTGCTTCAAAGGACCAAAGGGCCAGATAATAATAAAATGTTTCATCCATTAAAATAATAAAGTTCTTGCCATAGATAACAGCTAACAGTCTCTAAATAATGAAAAGAGAGAATCATCATGCCTTATTAAAAGATGTTCCAAGGTCTAAGTGAAAAGTTTAGATGATTTTTTAAAATAAGTATAGTTGTCTGTAAATAATATATTTTTTTTGTTCCAAAAACAAAATCTTTTCTTTTCAATTATTCAATAATCAAATACATATTTTAGGAAGGTAATGTGCTTCTCATTACTTAATAAATGTTTTATTGTTATAGATTAAAACATTTATTAAATGTTATTTAATAACTTTTTATTTTAATAACATTTATTAAATGTTGTGTTCTTAGCCCCACTTTATTCTCAGTTGCCATAAATGATCTAGGACTCAATTTACCAGGAGGCGTCAAATCTTTACTGTTTGCTGATGACTTAGCAATTGTTTGCAGGTCGGATGACATTAATACCATTAAAAATAAATTGCAAGAAGTCATCGACAGAATCAATCACTGGTCTACATCTATTGGCTTACAAATTTCCACAGAAAAAACTGCATGTCTTCACTTTAGTCGAAAAAGAAATACGCCTTTCCCTCCCATACTACATCTAAGAAATTTACCAATTCCTCACAAAAACCATCATAAATTTCTAGGCCTTATATTTGATTATAAATTAAGTTGGGAACCGCACATTCCATCATTAAGGCCAGCCGCAACAAAAAAATTAAATATACTCCGGTTTTTTAGCGGTACATCGTGGGGTTCGGATCGATCTACCATGTTAAAACTTTATATTACATTAGGGATAAATTTCCTGTTGGATAAATAGTCTGTTTCAAGCTAGATTATGGTTCTTTTGTCTTGGCTCTGCACGTCGCCGAACTCTTGCCAAGCTCGATTCAGTACATCATACGGGTATCCGGCTTGCTACCGGTGCATTCAGGACCAGTCCCATTCTCAGCATTTGCTCTGAAGCAGGCCTACCTCCGCTATCATTTAGGAGACAAAAACTAGCTATTAACTATGTTTCCAAATTATTTGAACAAACAAATCATCCAACTTACAAATATATTTTTCGACCTAAATTCTCCATAGCTTTTCGGCAGAAACGAAACCCAACACTCCCTCTGGCAGAAAGAATCACTTTGGCTATCTCTACACTTAGAACGATTCCAATAATGAAGCCTGAAATTCAGAACCCACCTTGGACTCTAAAACAACCTGTAACAATGCTACATCTGTCACTTATGCACAAAAAAAATACCACATCTGTCAAGTATAAAGAACGGTTGTCACGTCTTCTAGAAAATATTCCGGATTATTTTTTAATATACACTGATGGTTCCAAATCCGAAAGCTCGACCGCTTCATCTTTTGTCACTCACGATTCAACCCACAAGTTTAAATTACATAAGTTATGCTCAGTATACACTGCCGAACTCCACGCGATAGCATCAGCCCTCCATTTTTGCTTTTCAATAATTCAGAAGACTATAGTAATAATCTCAGATTCGTTAAGCTCTCTAAAAAGTTTGAGAAACATGTACCCTGAACATCCACTCATCATAAGAATTCAATCTTTTCTTCTAAAATTATCACAGCAAGGTAAATTCATTATTTTCATATGGGCTCCAAGCCACATTGGCATTATTGGTAACGAGCTCGCAGACAAAGCTGTCAGAGAGGCACTCACGCTCCCTGGCCGAGGCACCGCCGTTCTTACCCCATCAGAACTCAGTACACCCCCTAAATTACAAATATTAGAAAAATGGCAGGCCAAGTGGGATGAAAGCTCTTCTCCGAGTAAATTAAAAGAAATAAAACGATCAGTAAAACCATGGTCGACATCCTACCACAACAGCCGCAGGGAGGAGGTTGCTCTAGCCCGCTTGAGAATAGGTCATACTCTCCTCACACACTCTCACCTGATCAGAAAACTGCCACCTCCAATGTGCAAATATTGTCAGTCCATTCTTATGATTAGACATATTTTTGAAGAGTGTACTCACTATTTGCCAACAATAAATAGAATAGGACTGACCCCAAATTTATCCGAAGCTCTCGCAGATGAGGAAGCTAAAATTACATGAGTGTTTGAATTTTTAAAAGCATATTGCCTTCTTTATAAATTATAACTCCTCTACGATTTTTTTT
>NW_027109850.1:56073-58831 GCF_000696795.3 Halyomorpha halys
TTTCTTATTTTTTTATTGATTTTTTTTTTTTTACTTTTATCATGCCTTAGGCGTTGATGACCAGAGGGTTTTACGGCTTTAAGCAACAATCAACAACAAAAACATTTATTAAATAATAATGAACCAAAAAACATGATGTATATAAATATATATATCAATTTATGTGGTAACTGTTTACTTGAAATAAAAAATTACCTAAGTAGAAAATAGTAAAACATACAAACAAACAAGATTAATACACAATGTTATTAATCAATTTAAATATTCCTGCCTATCTATTAAGATTTTGGCCTCAGGCTCTAAAAACCGATTTAAAACATTTATAAAAATGTAATTATAGATTGGTCTAATAGGAAATTTTTTGATAGCTCTTTAAATAAATGATAATATTGATGGGGAAACATACAATTTAGATTAATCGGTTCATTTGTAGCCACTAAAGCTATGATTTAAATTATTTCTTGCTTTTCTTTTATAGAAAGATGTGTTAAATATTCTCAGAGTAATTACCACAACTGGACTAAAACAAAAACCAAAGCATAAAAGAAACACAAAGAATAAACTTAAAAATATAATAACTAAAATTCATAGAAATGATTTCCTTTTTTACTTTTTATTTATGTCTAAAGTTCTCCTTTTAGGATCTATGCAGTCCGAGAAACAGAGTGTCAAGATTCCATTCTTGAGACCAGCAAAAAATAAATATTGACTGACCCAGGTGGGAATCGAACCCTTAAAGTTCTAAACTAAGCATCGACTCTCAGCCCAATGTGCTTAGCTATCACACCCTGATGATTTCCTTTCTTAAAAATATTACAATTCAAGAAGATACTTTAATAAACACGAATTATCAAGGGGCAAAATTCCATTTGCTTTGTTTGAAGAGAAATTTTCTTGAGGCCAGTAAATCTGAACAAATTATCAGGATATAAAAATTACTGAGACACAAATTATTAGAATTCTACTGAATAATAAAATCTTAAATGTTTACCTGGTTCACCTGGAACACCTTTTTCACCACGCTCTCCCTTTGAATCAATATATTCAGGAGGTGAATAACCCGGCCGACCTACAGCACCCTATAAGCCAGAATATCATTATTAAAAATCTTTAAATTTAATTAACAGAGAAAAATGAACTTACTACTATCTTACTAAAGAAAAAAGCCTATAAATTGTAAATAAGCTAGATATTACTTTCTTAGTCAACTTTAGAAGGTCAGACAACAAAAACGAGTACATTTTCAATCAGAATTCTAATCTAGCAACTCTATAATAGCCACAGTTCAGGAAGGCTTATATTGCCATTGGTAGATCAAATCGAAGGATATAGGCCGAGGCTTAATGGCAGATTGTAGTGCAATGAGAATAATAATTCAGAGCCAAAATGATAAGAGAAAATGATAAATTTAAGAAATCTCGCTTATTGGTTAGATAGGATAGTGGGTTTCAATATAACAATAAGTTACCGAGTAGATGTATATTGTACTAAATCATAATTGTTAAACATTTGTTGATTTACAAGAGATTCAACTACTATTTTTTTTTTCGTCTTAAGTTGATCACTTTTACCACTAACCTCATGTAAAATTAAGAAAAGGGATCATTATCTATATCATTCTCAATGATGTCCTGGAGTATCATTCTCTAGAGAGATTCTACACTAACAATAATGATAAGAAAATATTCATATTTGAATGGATGTGGTATAAACTGAGAGCTTAGTATCTTAATATAAAGCCCAGTTCAGTGGTGAATGATACCTTGTTGCCTTGATCCCCAGAAATGCCTGGTACACCATCCATACCAGGGTAGCCAGGAGGACCTTCCATGCCAGTTATCCCTTGGAGTCCAGGAAGTCCTTCCATTCCTTCTTCTCCCTTAATTCCCTTTTGTCCTTGCAATCCAGGCCAGCCTCTTCCTCCCCTTTGACCAGGTGGGCTGAATAAAAAAAAATAATAAAAAAATACTTATATATCCTAATCAAATGGAAGAAAAATTAAAATAAAACAAAAACCAATAAATAATGCCAGTCCCATCTGACATGGAATTTTTGGTACTGACACAAGCTTATGTATTGACTACAAGCTGATACAGGTTCTTTCTGAATCCTCAAAAAAAAAAAAAAGATGCAAGATACAACTCAACGATCACAGCTCAAGTGATGAAAGATGTTTAACTACTTATAATAATTATAACTGAAATCTAGATATATTAACTGGTTTCTGTCCACTCATTAATATAATCTGTTTTATCTAATTAAAATTTGATCCATCAAAACCTGCAGCTATGTATTTGATAGACACTCTTATCCTACCAGAGCATGTGAACATGATTAAATCTGTGTACCTATATTTTGGTCATTGTTTATTCTATAAAAAATTGTATAAGATTGTATATATACATTCAGAGTAAAAATCAATATGAATAAAATGTAGTGGTACGTTATTTTGAGCACAAAATTTCCAAACTCTTAAGCTTTCATATCTTCTATTTCATCTAGGACCACCCCACAAATGGAGTATACATCCTAAAATGAAAATAAAACTGTAATTAATTTTTCTTTTCATGCCAAAATTCGCAGAATAATATCACTAACTTAGTAGTAAGAACAGTGAATAAGCGAAGATCCTATAATTTGTTATTTCTTAAAATAAACAATAAAGAATGAGAAGAACAAATTTTGGAAAAACATCTAACATAATGATCTTAGATGTTCACTGACCAGTTAATGATAAAGTAAAAAGTATTATATTTAT
>NW_027109850.1:59234-61344 GCF_000696795.3 Halyomorpha halys
ATTATTTTTTGGATCGACCAGTGAAAATTGAAGATAGAGGAGAGGAAACAGCACTTTTGATTTTGCTGGCTTTGGGAGAAGACGTCCGTTCAGCTAGAGGCGGGAAAGAAAAAAAGCCATTGTTGGGAGTTTGGATATAGCATCATCGTGAAGAAGAGATCAACAATTATCTGGGGAAGCTGTGTAATTGGTTAGTCTTGTTTCTAAATGAATTTATTGTATTAGTAAAACATCTAGTAATTAAATTAAAGTGTTATTAGTAGTAAAGTGTCGTTTGTTTCTGATTGCCAGGAAACCCACCCTGAGAAAAGTCTCTTATGTTATAAAATTATATTATCTGTTAAATATTAAAGTTTTTAATTTGAACCCAAGCTATCTCTTTTATCTTTGAAATTAGTTTAAAACGATTAAAATTCTTTTCTTTTATTTTAAATAATTTTTGATTATTACAATATATATATAAATAAAAGTTACAGTCTGAGTCAGTTGTTACTTTGATGTCAGCTAACTGAGGAAATCAGCTGATTGAATATATAAAAAGATGTACCAAACACGATAAAGCCAATTTTTACAGCAGTCCAAGCATGTTAGATCTTTTCCAGAAGGAATCTTTTCTCTTTTAACATTTTGCTTTTGCCGATACTTAAGTGGTGCCTAAACTAGGGAGCTTTAGATACTGGAGTAATTTTTGTTTTCAAGAACAATTTTTTTTTCTTATATTTTGTCGTCTCCTTTCATTTACAAAAATATGGCCTGTACGGTAGCCGCCCAGGACCTGAGGAAGGTGGTGTTGGACTTAAAAAAATTCACAGGAGAAAATAGAGAATTAAATCACTTTTTAAAAGGGGGGGGAGGATCCTTAGAGAGTTATCAAGGAAAGATTAAAAAAGGCGTTCGGAGGAGAAAGATGGTCCCAAGAGGCGGACATATTTATGATGATCAGGGAGACAAAGATGCTGCGAACAAGATGCTTCAAATGTGGAAATGAGGGGCACATAGCCAAACAGTGCCCATACATGTACTGAAGAAGAGATGTGGGGAAGAGGGACCTGCAGTTCCAACACCATCATGTGCCGAGAAGTTCCAGAAAAGCTGTGTAGTGGAGAGAGGACACAGGATGTCAGCTACAGCTGATCAAATGTATATAAAGAGATGTACCGAACACAATAAAACCAGTACTTTACAGCAGTCCAAGCATGTCAGATCTTATTCCTTCGATCTTATTCCTTCTTCTCTTTTTTTTTAAATTTTTTTTTTGCCTATACTTAAGTTATATATATGAAATGAAAAAACAATTTTATTCTGGGACATATGTCCCCTAAGAATAAATACATGGTTCATATATTATGATTTTACAAATTTTCAGATAGTAAACTGAAATTAAATTGGTATATTGGCTTTACTACTGTTTATAATGTTAATCAATATATGCCTATTTATTTGATTACAATGATGGGGAGGTTTGGTTATACAATAAGTGGAGGAATAGGTGTTGTTTAAAGGAAAGAATGGATGAGGACTAGCGAATGGAGATGGGAAGAGAATTCCAGAAGGAGGTTGCACGTATGATGAAGGATTTGCTAAAGAAGACGGTTCTATAGGAAGGCATATATAAATCAATCGGTTGCGATCTGGCGTTTAATGAGTGGATGGATGAACGAAGAGTGAGGAGATCTAGGATATAGGTAGGGTTTTTGATTTTATGAACTTGGTATAGGAAAACACCAAGGAGGTATTGCCTTCGGGAGGTGGGATAGAGCCACTTCAACTCGGCATAACAGCGGGAGACTTGAGAACGCCTCGGGAACCCAAAGATAAATCTTGCAAAACAATTCATGAGTCTCTTCAGTCTCAACTCAAGTCCTGCAGATAACCCACCATATACCAAGGATCCGTAGTCGAAGTGGGGGAAGACGAGAGAGGATACTAGGAGCTGACGGGTGTTCTGAGGAATGGAATTACGGAATCTTAGGAATTGTTTGAGTACTGTTATGGATTTGCGTGCGATTTGGGAAATATGGTTATTCCAGGAGAGGTGAATGAATGAATGAATGAATGAATGAAAAAAATAACTTTATTCTGGGACATATGTCCCCTAAGAATAATTACA
>NW_027109850.1:65869-74661 GCF_000696795.3 Halyomorpha halys
ACCTGTAGTGGGGGTCTGTGGTGGGGCGATGCTGCTGTAGTGGGGGCAGTCAACAGTCTTTAATCCCGTAGGCTACCTTAATGTTTACTGCCTTAATCTCTGGCCTCTACGTCTGTATCACAAGCTTCAACTGCTATTTCCTTGTTTGTTTTTATTAAAATAACAATTCTACTTAACCAGAAAACAGCTTTATTTACTAATGTAGACCATTCACTGTAATTAGGCAATTAATTAAAGGAGAAAGGCAGAGAAAGTTTAAGAAACACAATACAACACAACACAACTAGATGCTCACAGTTTGATGGCCAGAGCCAGACTGATAGGTGTTGGTCAAAGGTGACACCAAGGTTTTTTATTGTAGGATAGAAGTGAATCGGTTGGTTGTTAAGGAAGAGTAGAGGACAGCAAGGAAGGGAATGAAGGAGGCGTTTGGAACCAATAAGATTGGCCTTGGTTTTTTCAATATTCAGCTTCAAATCATTGATAAATGCCCATGCGTTAATGCTATCAATATCTTCTTGTATCTTTTGGATGGCCTCAAGCATCTCGAAGGGATGAAAGGACAGATAGATTTGGATATTGTCTGCATATAGGTGGTATTGTACGTGGTGCATGGAATCAGGAAGATCATTGATATAAATGGAGAAAAGGGTTGGTGAAAGTGAAGATCCCTAAAGAACACCTCGTGTTAGAAGAAGGGGAGAGGAAAGAGGTTTATTCGGAACGACGACTGTTTGGGAACCATGGGACAGGAAGGAGAGGAACCACTTTAGGACACTATTTGACATGGAAAGTGTATATTGTATACACATGATATGTATGTATATTATCATTTAAAGTCTACCAGTATTTATTATTTTATTATATTTACTTTAATATTGTTTTATCTTTTTCACTTTCAAATGTAACATCATTTGTTAACTGTTAAAAATCGTCCATTCCTCTACCCTGTTGACACCTTGCAACTGCCTAAATCATTATTTCACTTTCCTTCATTTTGAAAGGTGGGTGTACAATTTTGTACTTTATTTTCCTTTTTTCTTGACTTCTATTTTTCTTATTTTCTATCTTTTAGTGTATATTGTATTTTCATATTTATTCTTTATTTGTTATTAGTTCCGTTTTCATTATTTGTCTAATACTTTTTTGTATTTCTTGTTCATTTATACTTTTCACTCTTCATCTTATTTTTATTTTCTTTAATTTACTTTGATCATTTTTGTATAAATTTTCACATATTTTTAACCACACCTGAGTTTACTTTTATTTCATGTTATCTAATTCTCTTACTCTATGATATAATTTTAGTTGCTTGTATCTTTTTTAGCCCTGATGAATCCCTGCAAAGTGAGGTGAAACTTTGGATCATAATACATTTTATGTATCTATTGTATTTTTTAATTCAATTAAAAAACACAATTCAAACAAAATAAAAAAATTGCAAACTGCCAAAAAAAAAAAATTGGATTTTAAAATATTGTGTTAGTTTTTTCTTGGATTTATAGTCCAGTCAAATTAGACACCTAACCATAACATTAAAAAGATAAAACTATCCTCTTTTATTTTGTATAATAAGACAATCACATTAAGTGCATCAAAATCCTAAGGATTTCACCACCCATGAGGGAGTGAAAAGGTTAAAGAATGAATAATTCATCAGTTTTTTGTTTATGGCTCACAAAGTAAGAGAATGGGTTGTTGAAAAATTTATCTAAACAAAATTCAAGTATATTAAATATTCTAATAAAGTGATTATATAGAATTTTTTCTAAACATTTTAGAAGCAATTCCAAGTAATGCAACCAATTAGCCATATTTTCCCCCTCCATATCTCAGGAATTACAAGGTTTTTAAAAAACCTTATATAACCAATTTGGTAGCAAATTTGATATACTTCAATTTCACTAAGAATAAATTTTTAACCAAACGCTTATTTTTTTAAAATATAAATGAAAAAGGGATGAAGTATAAGTTTTTTACCCCTTCTAATCACCTTCACACATTTCAGGATATAATGTTCAGCTGGTACTAAACAATTTAGGGAAGGTTGCTTCTTTACTTTTCAGATGTAGGAGTTTTGATTTTTTTTGTCTAATCTGAATTGACTGTTATAAAAGGTTTAATCAATTAATTATTATGAATTAAATCGTTTTAAATTTTTTTCTATTATATCTGAAAGGATTACAGAAAATAATAAACTAAACATTAGTAGTTCATGGTGGATTATTTTTCATTTCAAACTTTAAAAAATTATAAATAAAAAAAAAATTACATATTTCAATAAATAAAATAAAATTATCAAAACAAACTCACCTAATGATGAAAGGACCTGGTTCTCCCCGCCCACCTTTTTCTCCTTTCCTACCAATAAACCCAGGCTGACCTGGTATCCCTATACTACCATCTCTACCATGGATTGTGATTCCTGTGCCATAAATAATACTCATGTCAGTTCATTTCTGTTAGTGCTATATCATAATAATTTAATTTTATGTGTTGTAAACAATTTTAGAGTTTAGTTTTGTTACATATTGTTTAATTTGTTACCTTTTTATTAAGAACTTTAATTTGATTTTTAGAGATTTATTTGCTGTATTAAATAATACATTACTTATTAATTTAAGTCATTTAAATAGTTATTTTGCAGCAAATGGCTGGCAATATCTAATAATGGCTTATCTTGCTGGGATTGCCTCTATCAGGGGATCAGCAATCTACTTTTTTTGTTCAGCTGTGCCTAATTGGCATTTATGCACATTAAAGTTACTTACCAGACCAAACCTGGACCTCACAGTCCAGTGTAGCCACTTTGTTTTCATAAAATTTAATTATCCATATTAAGTCAGAGTAGACGTGGCCTCTCGAACTTTTCAACAATTTCTTTTCAAGAAAGCAGAATCTACAATATCATATTGCGCAGAGCCAGAGCCTACAATTACAGTAGACCCATAGGAGTTGCCATGGCCCAGTATTATTTTCTTTAATATTTGTTTAAAAAACAATCATAATTTATCTATTTTTTTTCTAAATTCATTCATGAAGTGTTCTAATGGATATATTATTGTATTTTAAAGATTTTAAAATCAAAAGTCTTGCTGTATTTTATCCATGCCACTGCTTACATGTTATTATATTACAGCTTTGTAAAGTAAGCCAAGCATGAATAAATAAAGGAGATCAATTATGTTTCCTATGTTAAAATCTTTCCCTTAACATTACCATTACATTAATTTTTTAATGTAACTTTAACAATGAAGTTTGAAGTTCACCAACTTTCTTCATTCCTATATTTCTTTATTTTTTCTTATCTATGACCAAAGGCAAATTAAAACCTACCTGGTTCTCCTTTCATGCCTTTGATTCCAGGAATAGATAATCCAGGTGCTCCAATAAGTCCCTTTACACCATTTTCTCCATACTCTCCAGGAGCCCCTTTTGGACCTGGCAATCCAGGGAATCCATCAGGCCCGTCTGTACCAGGAGTGCCAAGATCACCTGGTGAACCTTTGATGCCTGATATTCCTAGAGAGAGTAAAACATACTGTTAAGCTAATTATTAAAAGGAAAATTGGATTAAATAAAATAACAGTGGAAGAAAATTTTAAAAATATTTCTCAAATTATGATAATTATAATGAGAGAACAACCTTTTCAGTTTAAACTAACATCAAATGCACCTTCTAAATAAGTAAAAGTTTCGTTTACTTTCGTTGCATGTGTGATATAGAGATAGTTAATTTTAACCACTCACAAAAGTATAAAAACAAGAAATTTTTTATCTGACACCCAGTGGTCTTGTTACATTTTCTATTTCATGAATGATTAGAATTACACTATATACAATTAGTTTCCACTGTCTTTAGTTGATCCCTAATAGGTTATAGATCTAGTTCCAGGTCAAGAAAGAAAATAATGGGATGTATCAATGCATACGGTGACCCATAAATGGATTTAAATATTGGAATCTCATCAAAAGAGGAGCTTCAACTGATAACCTGATGGAATTTGTTTTGATGTTGATAAATCTGGATTCATCATGATTAGTGCTGGCTACCATTTATTCAAGAAGTAAGAAGGTTATGAATGTGGTAAAATACATCTGCTAAAGGAATAGTAAGGCTATTCTTTTTTAAGGAACAGTAACAGGTATTGTATACTTTAACGTTTTAGGAAGTAATTGAATTGGCCATTCACAAACTCTATCCAAGTGAACATATTTTTTTTAAATGGCGTATACTTTCTTTGCATGCCAATATTCCACAAAGATGTTCACACTGTTTTACCAGTATAACTGGAACAAAAACATGATTTATTTAGTGTTAGGATTAATTATTTGAATAATTATATTTAGTTAACACTGTTACTGGCAACACTGATCCAGATAGTTGATGGGGAACAGTAGTCTGGCTCCCTTCCATGTAACCATGATCTGCTACCATGTGTAAGTGTATCCTTAATAAACTTCTTACTAAATTTAAACTGCATTATCTGTATTACATAACCTATTATTCACAGGTTATGGGCCCAGTATATTTACTACCCAGTATAGTTACAGTGTTGATATCGTGTACTCGTGTGATTTTATATGACGACAGGAGCAATGGCCAAAGTAACCTTGCAATCCCTGTTCTTGTCGGATCTAACTTCAACATTTGGGAATTCCGAATATATATAATATTGGAAAAAGAACAAATAAAGGAGGTGCTGATAAACAAAATACCAGATGATGAAGGTAAAAAGAAATTATTTTTTACAAATTGTAATTGCAATTATTTAGCATCAAGAAGTAATTGTAACTGAGAAGCGAAAAAATCAAGAAAGAAGCCTAATGACATTGGATTGAGAGATATGGTTGGATACTCGATACTCAATGCTTACAGTTGCTCTTTAATGCTTGCACCTGAAACATGTTAAGATGCAAAGCATTAACATGTCTCATGTCTGGCCATACAAGTTCTCTAAAGACAGAGGAAGATTCTGAGCTATCTTTTCAATTTCTTGTTACTATAGACAACTGAAATAAAAATAAAAACAATGAGTTTCAGATACAAGAATTTCTTTTATGATTTCTCTGTTAGTAACATTCAAACAGATTAAATCTCTTTGGCAGATATTGTATAAATACAGTGAATAATTTCCCTTTATCAACAAGATCTATACTTGTTGTAAATCAATTAAACACAGTGAAAACAAAGTACATAACTGAATATCAAAATTGCATTACAGAGTATGTACAGACTGTCTAGGTTTCAAATCACATTTATCATAGATACATAAATTATGCCTCATAAAATTTTAGCAGATATTAATCCACTTCTTTAAATATTAAAAGACACTGGAAACACAAATATCAAAAATATGTAAAAGTAAAATATATTTCCAAAAGTAGCTATTAAGTTAAACAACATTACCCTGAGGACCTGGAGGGCCAGAATCTCCCTTCGGTCCTGGCATACCTGGAAGACCAAATACTCCTGGATCCCCTCTTTCACCTGGTTCTCCTACAACACCCTAGATGACAAAGGTAATTTTGCTATTTTATTATTTTAAAAAAAATATCATGAGTCATCTGTATGATTAAAAAGTTATGTGTATTTAGTTTTTTGAAAATATTATATTTTAATTTTTTGTATTGAAGATATTTTAGTTTTTGAATTGTAGATATTGTATTTTTATTTTTTGTATTGAAGGTATATTTTTATGTGTTGGAGAGCAGGTTATTTAGCCAATGCTGCCCAAATATATTGGGTTACTACAATACACAGCATAACAATCAATCCATGATCGGACAGACATATGAACACTACCTAGATTTACATGATACAAAAACAATTTTTTTTTTTTACATTTTCCTGTTTCAATCAATAAACATCTATAAACAAAGTAAAATATATTTTAATTATATTTTTTTTTACAATTTAACAATTTTATTCAATTTGACAATTTTATTATATTTATTTGACAATTTTATTCTTCCTATTTCATCCTTTTATACCTCCTCTCTACAGTGATCCGCAACCCACGTTAGATCCGTTAAACAAATTAAAATAATTTATAGTGATGAGAAGATAGTTGACCATAGATAAAATACATGAGAAGATGGTTGGGGGTGCATATTATATAATGGTTACATATTTCATTATTTACATGTTTTCTTTCTCTCAATTTTTTTTCTTTCCATAATTTTAATTTTTAAATTATTAGTAAACTAAAATATTCATATTCCTTTGCATTACATCACTTTAAAATTTTATTTCCTCAATTTTGTTATTTTTACTTACTTATTCAATTGCCTAATATACATTTTATTTTCCACTTCTTTCATCACTTTATTGTTATTAATTTTATTCTGTACAATTATTAACTATATATCATTCTGCTTATATTTTCTTTTTTGTATTCATTGGTTGTTATGTTGTTCTTTGTTCTTAGCCCTGATGAAGGCTAGAAATTCTGGCACTATTTAATAAGTTATTTCAACTTATTTGTGTTATATTCTGACCGCAACCCCCAACCATTTTCTCCTCATATATAAAAGAATTTATCATTAGATAGCAATATAAAAACAAATCAAAGATACAATAGACAGTAGATTAGTTTTTAAAAAAACAACAAATAAATGAGTTTTAAAAAACTAATATATTTTGTTGAATGGAATATGGTCCGGGTGCGGTAAAAAAAAACTCAAATAGTAAATAATTATACTATTTTTATTGAGCCAACGTTTCGCCCCACGTTGCAGGGCTAAAAAAGATACAAACACTTGACATAGTACAAAGAAGGAAAAAAGAAAAAACATAAGTAGAAAATAACAGGGGTATACAATGAAAAGTTAAATATAACAAAATATATTTTATATTTAACAAAATATATTTTGTAATAATTTAAAATAAAATAAAAAGACTTTTAATAGTTTCAACTTATTTCAAATATAAAAGATAGCTTGGGTTCCAATTAAAAACTTTAATATTAAATAGATAATAAAATTTTATAATATAATAGACTCTTTTCTCAGGGCGGGTTTCCAGGCAACAGACGACACTTTAACACTTAAACCTAATTAATAGCTATTTTACAAATACAATAAATTCCAGTTAGAAACAAAACTAACCAATTACACATCTTTCCCTGATAATTGTTGTTCTCTTCTTATCGATGATGCTATATCCCAACTCCTAACAATGGCTTCCAAGCCAGCAAATTCAAGAGTTCCCGTTTCCTCTCTTCTATCTTCAATGTTCACTGGTCGATCCAAAAATAATCGATTGTAGTACAATCGTTCTGCTTTATTTACTATGATTTACGATATAAATAGTTTATTGATAATTGTTATATTCTTCTATTTCTTCTTTGATTATTCTTTTTTTATAATTATTGTATAGAAACAAAAAAAGTTGAAAAATTTCAATCTATCTCAACACAAACAATTCAACGAACATTTCGGAAGGACGCGCACCGCCATCTTTTTTGAACAGCGTATTCATTTTAGACTATGAAAACTGGTTAGCTTGCTTTTTGATTTAAAATAACAAATAAACAATAATGAAACGATATACATAAAATAAAAACATAACTAAAGTCATGTATATATAAATATCAACTATTGATTAAAAAAGAGGATATTACAATACATTCAAACAAACAAAACGTCAGTTAAAATATATAAATAAATAAGTTAAAAAACAAAAATAAACAGGTTAAAAAACTAAGCAAAAACCAACCCCTCCCCCCAAAAATATATATATATCTATATCTAATTTAGCCATAATTCAACTTACATACAAATATTTTATATGTTTAAAGTAAGTTTTTTCATTTCATCAAGATTATTGGGGCTGTTCTGACGCTAAAGTCTACAGAAAAACACATTTTGTGGTTATTGTGCAGTAAGTATTGCACACAGAAAGTGTGACTTTTTATAAAGGAATCAGGAGCCAAAACCTTGTAGAAAGAAAAAGGAAACAAGTATTAGAGTATTATAGGGACATTAAGAAAATCTTCATTAGAAAGTAATATATACGAATAATGTAACTTTTACTATTATAAAGTAGAAAAAAAAGAAAAAATAAGAGGGATTATAGGAAATTTAATTATGATGTGATAATAATCAGTATTAGCACTAAAATAAAAGGTAAAAACAAATGAATATCGGGTGAAAGTACCAGAAATTGGAAATATGAACTAGGAACGATTTTTTAAGTGTTTGTGAAGGGTATGGAATATATAAAAGGAAAGAGGAATGGGGTAAGGTTTAAAAGGAATTTAAGAGTTATTACTTTAATGATGAAGAAAGCTGTGAAGGAGTTGAATTTTAAATGAAACAGTATGAAGGACAGTCTAGTAATGATAGACTTAAGAATCAGGAGAATTTTTTAGAAATAATCAGAGGTAGCAGTCCATTGGACTGTTGAAATATACAGTCTGAGAGGCTCCACAACTGTAATAAAACATGTGTAAAATAAGGAATGAGACTATGAGTAGGTAGGATATTCAGGGAATAAGATGTTGAGATTGAAATAGGAGTTTAATTTAAGGGTACAGATAGTAATGGAGATACATGATTTATAATTTTTTTTTGGCTCCAGTCTTCCGTTGAAGACCTACACAGATAAGTTTCTGGGGGTCGCCGAAGGCCTATCGGCCTATATGCCTCCTCCCTGTTATCAGCAAGGTCCTGGAGCATATGATAGTGCATAGCCTCAGACCAGTCCTCAGTGCTGCGAGTCAACGGTGAGAACAACGGATGCGCTGCTGAGAGTGCGTGAGGATGTAGAAGGGAGGGCGGAGAAATAT
>NW_027109850.1:75888-102195 GCF_000696795.3 Halyomorpha halys
CCTCGCCGAGTCGGACTTCCCTCTGCTGATGGAAGAGAATAATTACCCGTACTTCAGGGAATTCATTTCAGAAGTTGTCTGGCCAACGCACTTTACATTGGGAAGGCCTCGGCCGCCAGGGGTCGGCGAGCCACCAATGGATGATGAAGATCAAGAGGACAGCGAAGAAGCAGTTTGAGACCAGGAGGGCTGGACTAGGCTGCGGGCTGGAGGTGACAACCGGACGGATGCGGACCAGGCGTGCTGGACGTACCGGACGGATGCTGGTGGATAAGGTGTAGCCCCATCTTAAAGCACTCAACCGAGGGCTGGGCTGCACCACGGTTTCTTAAAATTGTCCCAAAAAATTAAATGGTCCACCATTTATTGTGTATTTTTTAAAATAAATGTTTAAAAAAAAAAGATGTTTATTGGCAACAGTGGCATGCGCAACCCTAGCGCACGACCCCACTGTTGCCGAACCCCGTATGGCAGCAATGCCAGGAAGGGGGAAAAAAAAAAAAAAAAAAGATAAGTTTCTGGGGGCTGCATGAAATAATTAATGAATAACTCAAGTGTGAATCAAATATACAATATTCTGAAACAAGGATTCAGTGACCCTCGCTAGGCAATCATAGCCTCTTCACTTGAGAGTGTTTGATAGATTAAGGGTAGTTTAAAAAGGAAAGAATTTAATGGAACATTTAAATGACTAAAATTAACACTTACATCGTACTTACCTGTAATCCATAATCTCCTATTAATCCAACATCGCCAGCTACTCCTTTAGGTCCTCTTTCTCCGTGCATACCTGGCACACCTATTTCTCCTATTTCAAGTACAGGATAATCTCCTGGAGGTCCAATGTCACCTACGTAACCCTTTTCTCCGGGGTAGCCAATGGGACCAGGCAAGCCAGGCATACCCTGGTCACCTACTTCGCCTGGAGAAAAAAAAGTTGATACAGTCCTTAAGATTACACTGTGAATATAATAAAATATGGTTTTTAATACTTTATCAAGGCTAGGAGTAGGAGTAACCTTGGAGTTTTTAATATTTTATGAAGGGTAGAAGTAGGAATAAACTTTTCTTGGCCTCATGGTACATAAATCAAAACTGTATTTATTTTATTTCTGAATATTACAAAATTTAACAATTCTGCATTCCTCATACCACTTTCAAGCACACTCTAAGTGCTAATGTATAAAATTATAAACAAAATAAATTAAAATTTTAATAACAAATATTAGATGATTAATTATTACAAAACATGAGTACAATTTAAACTTTTTACACTAAAAAACATGCAGGAATTAAAAACAAAAATGATACTCAAATACTTGCAAGTATTAAAAATTTTCATAAGTGGTTTGCCGAGAACTTATGTTAGCAGAACATTTATCAAGATCTTTTGATATCAGTTGACATAACTTCATCCTACAAAATTATATAGTTAGTCAACGTGCCAAAAAATTATCTCAGAATGTTGGTTTTAATATAAAAAATAAAAATCCTTGTGTCAAAAAACATTAAATAAATAAGAATCCAATGAAATATACAATTTATTTTTTCCTATGTTCATTTTTTCAAATAGCTTTTCATATTTAATCATACCGTAATACACGTTCAAAATAGTTCATTTCAAACAATTAAAATTAAAATTATTCAATAATATACTATACTATAAATTAATAAATTAGAAAGGCAGTATCTAAGGATGCGAAAGAAATTATTTCAGAAATTAATATCGTAAATATTGAGTTTCTAATCTGGTGGATTCAGGCCTTTTTTTTATAAACATGTTACTTAATTGATTCACACTTTCATACTTTAACTGAATACCTGCAAAAGATTACTGGTTGAATGCAATCAGTAGTGAGTATATATAAAAGTGGTATAGATGGATGGATAAGACAAACTGAAGTAGTTTTTTTTAAGTGTAAAAAGTACAGGAAATGCAATGCCCTAATGCCTTTCAGACAAGCTGGTGTAGGGTTTACATATGTTTCATCACTTGAAAACTTTATCCAGTTTGTCAGCGTCCAGGTATAGGATTTCTGCCTGGCCAAAGAAAAAATTTGTCACTTCTACTTTATTCTATGTTTTATTATACAATGAGGGTTGAGTAAAAAAAAATTGTTTTCAAGTATTGTAACATGTTTTCTGTAATGAAAAAATGTCAAATAAGGTCAATAACATTTTTTTGAAAAATTATAAACTATAATTTAAAATTTAGGCTAATTTCTGAAAAGCTAAAATTGAAGCTCATTTTCTATACAGAATAATGAGTATTTTTAGATTTTTGACCAGTGTACCTAGACGTATGTAATTCCCATTTTATTATTTATTATTAAAAAAAAAGTCTTTTGCAGATTTTCAGATAGATGAAGAAAACGTGCAAGTGTGAACCAATTCATTAACATATTTATAAAAAATACTTTAATCCGCCAGATTAGAAACTCTATATTCACGAGATTGATTTCTCAAATGATTTCTTTCTTATTCTTGTATACTATACCCTAAATTAAATATGTTTACAGTATAATATGTTCTTGAATAATTTTAATCTTAATTTTTTGAACTAAAATATTCCAAATAACATGTATCATGGTATAATTAAAAAAATTAAGGTAAATAAATAGTCAATTACATTCGATTATTTATTTATTTAATGATTTATTGGCCCAAGGCTCTTTATTTTTAATGTTAAAACCTATATTTTGATTTTTTTTTTGCATGTTGACTTTCTCTTTCTGTTGGATGAAATTATGTCAACTAAAAAGATCTTGATAAATATCCTGTTAATACAAGCTCTGGGCAAAACCATTATAAAAATTCTAAAAGCAGACGCTCCTACTAGAACCTATAGATATTGTATATAAACACTCTAGGAAGAGGTTTTATTATAAAATTCCTCATATGAGCTTTATAATAAATGTCCAACAAAAAAGTTATGGCATAAACTGTATCAAAAAAGTATAAGTTAGAACAAGAACTTAGTCAAAATAATTGTACACTATTATTTGGGAACATTTCATGGAATAATGAAACCAAAACAAGTACTTCATGTCATGCTAGGAGTTTTTAAATCTAAAATAGAAGAAAACCTGCCTCACTTTGTCACCCTTTAAGATAAGCTAATCTCAAACAGTTGGATATTGATTTCCTCTTGATATTATTTTGCTTTTTTAGTGAGTTACAGTTGAGTGGGGTGGGGAGAAGAGGAATAAGAAGGCTTCCACCCCAGGCGACAAAATTTTATGTGGTAAAGGAAGGGCCAAGTTGTATGAATATATTTAAATTTAGGTTTTAGGTACAAGTCTTGTATATATTGTGTTGTAAATAAAAGTTAGGAGGTAGGGAAAAAAATGGCAAAATCACTGGAGATTCAACTTTGTAAAAACAATGAAGTGAAATAAGTCTACAATCTACTGCAATTGGTCAAGGAAAAACCCCTTCAACTTTCTATAAAGTCTTTTCTCTAAAAAACAAGTACATTGTTTTCTGTATACAAGTGCTTTACTCTCCTAAAGTAAGGACACACAAGACATATAGTACGGTAAAGTACAAGCATGCAAGTATGTAATTTATGTATAAGCGTTTTTTTTTTTAATACTTTAATCAGTTTTAGGTATTAAGGTATTCAGTAAATGAATATATAGTTACTACATAACAAAACAAGCTCCATGAGTAGGAACTTTAAAACTCACTTATACATAGAAAAGGATTTGTAAGGGGATTTTGTTTATACCTTTTGAGTGAGCAGAAGTCAACAGCTGTGATATTATTAAAGCAGTAATAATTAATAGTATAAGTAAGAATTTTAAATTTTTGAAATTCCTGCCACATGAGCTTGTTTGGTATAGTGATAACCTCCTTTCTACCTTTTATACTCCTTCCAGGCCTTCTACACTGTACCTTCTTTAATTTTTTTATTGTGATAATTTTCAGAAATTAAAAATTCAGTTTTATGATGTAAAATAGGCATAAAAAATTATTAATTTTTTTTTTAAAAGGAATTTGATAGTATATGAAATTTTAAGACAAATTCTTTATCTGATGTGCCCTAATTTAGGAGGAGTAAATTCTTAAACATATTTACCAATTTTGAAGATAAAACAATGTGGAAAATTAAAATGGACGAAATCACTTCAGAATTCAATTTCCCATAAGATCCTGTCATAATCATTGAGGTATTTATTTATTGGGGTGCCATAATCATGACAGACATTTGAGTCATTCGTCTCATCAAGGAAATTCAAATTCTGATGACAGATTTATGTGGAACATTGAATTGAAAACAATTTTGTTCTTTATGTAGAATAATAATTATTCTCCTTGAAAAATGTATAATAGTTGGTATTATAAAACATTTTTTATTAAATAATTGACAATAATATGTTTCAATATTAGCATGTAATGACAAACTAAGGAGTTAGTTTTACATTATATATAAAATAGTTAATCAGCAACCTGAAGATGGGGGATAACCCCGAAACATCGTTGTATGTGAAATAAATTGTTATATTTAAATAAGGAAGATTGTGTCATTCACCAATTTTATATTAGTTCTAGAAACTCTTCCAGTAGAAGATCATTAATTAAAAAAAACTGAGATCAGTTTTATAAATAAAGTTCTCATTCCACTGATATCCAAATATAATGGTACTCCTCCCCCTAACAGTAATTTGAAATAAAATTCAAAGCATTAATAAAATGTACAAGAGAAGACAAGTTACCAGGTCTGCCCATTTCCCCTGGGTCTCCCATCATTCCTGGTTCTCCTTTCTCTCCTCTCCATCCAGGAATCCCTTTTGATCCTCTCTTTCCCGACAAACCATCCTTCCCTTTTTGTCCTGGAAAGCCTGGTAATCCCAATTCACCTTGAAATCCTTGAGGCCCTATATTTCCAGCCTCTCCAATTTCACCTTTAACACCCTAAAACAAAGAAAGAAATCAGAGGATTAAATTCAGTATGGGAAAATATGTGGTTCAAATAAATCACCCAGCTTATCAAACATTTTTCATTGAAATTGATGTTACAATTTCTTGGCTTTCATGGTCTGATGCTACATATAAAGGCTATACCTAGCCCTTATTTCCTAATTGTATATCAGCTCATGGTTGAGGTGGTGCATTATGCATAACTACACTTTCATTATTATGTTTTTAATTGTAAAATAAATTGTACTTCGAAGTTCAAGTCATTTAAACTATATTTATTTAGATGGACATGCTGTGCTTACCCAGTGCACAGATGCACTACCCTCAGAAAATTCCTGGATCAGCCACTGGCTTTATAACATCCACTCATTCCGTAGGAATAGAGCATTAACAATATAATAAAGCAACATGTGCAGATATGTGTCCATAATTGTCATGATAACTTCATACTCATGTAAGCTTATTATTAAGCTGCACATTATTTTGCGAATACATAGTATTTTTGCAAATGAAATTAGAGAGCAAGAATAAAATAAGTTTGTGAAGTATAATATAGTATCAATATAGCTTCCTCACTATTTTATCTCCTTTTTTATTCTCTTACTTTCTCTTTCTACAAATTATCCTTTTTCAGTACATTTCTTTTGTGTAAGTAATTACCTTTATTTTAAGATTATTGGTTTGTTGCTTAAGAATGATGGGATGAGCCATTATTGAATCATAGGTGTGATCATTATCAATTAACTAACTTTTTAAATATCTACCAGATTCAATTTATTTAACTACTAACCTAAGTTATTTAATTTTAGTTACCAAATGGAATAAGAGTATGAGATGATTTGATTTTTTTTTTTATTGATCGATATAATATTAAAATATGACGTATTTACGAACAGAACTTAGAGCTTAATTGATATAAACAAACAAAATCCAAAGTTATTTCATTAAGAAAACCCACTTTAAATCCATCAAGTCCTGGAAGACCATCTACTCCTGGCTCTCCATCATCACCTACTGGTCCTGGAGGAGCATTGAATGACATTCCAGGATTACCAGGAAGTCCAGGAATTCCATCCATGCCAGGATTGCCAGGTTCTCCAATTGAACCAGCAGGACCTGTAACAGAAGGAAGTGTTATAATTTCTAAATACTGGTATCTTTAAGTCAGATAGATAGATTACTAGCCAGGGTATCCCGTGTCTCCTGGTAATCCTTTATCGGAAGAAATGCCAGGAAAGCCTCTTGGTCCAGTATCTCCCACTAATCCAATTGGGCCCTAGAAAAAGCATAATATTATTGTATTACAGAGCACATATACAAAGTCTACTAAAAGAGAGTACCTCATTCAAGAAAATCTCTCTTAAAAAAAAAAAGAAAAGAAAGCTTTACCGGAAGAAGAAAAGAAATTGAGAAAATAAATTAATACAGAGTGTAGAAGGCTTGAGGAGAATAAACGAAATAAGATTAATTTTTCCTAAGAGTTGACAATGGGAAGCCAGCCATCAAATCAGACATCTAGTAGAGATGAACAGGGCAACTTTCTAACTAAGAAAGGAAAAAAAAACTAGAGTAGAGGTGAAGTATTGGAAAGAATTCAATGAGGATAACCCTAAAACAGTTCTAAAAATGGAGGAAAATTCAAGGGGAGCTTTTAACTTAAGGAGGAGAAACACTCTAGATCTTTCACAATATAATAAATATTCACATGGGAAGTAGGAATGCCATTTAAATAGTCTAAAATTTGCCTAATGCATAAAAAAAAAAGGAACTAAACTAAACGAAAAACTATAGAGGTATCTCATTACTATCTAGTAACTACTAAGCTACATATGCAGTTCCATACATGGAGCATTGTTTAGGTGGTTATCAACCAGGGTTTTTGTAGAGGTCAATCTATTTTATTAAAATAGATCCCTCAAATCTTTTTATAGATCTATGAATGGCGAATAATCACCATCTTTTTGCTGATTTCAAGGCTGCTTATAATGATAATGTGAATAGAAAAGAACTCTATAAAGCACTAGAAGAAGTGCTATCTCTAAGAAATTTATCCACCTAATATAAGAATGACCAAGATTTAATTTTTGTAGTAAAACTGTCACCCAAATGTTTTTATAGTTTTGAAGTAAACAGTAGCGTTAGGAGGAGAGATGCACTAGTATGTTTTTTATTGAATCTAGGTAAAAAAAAGTAATTAGACAGTCTGGTATAAAAATAACAGTTGCACTCTTTTACCCATTGGTTCTATTGCTGTAGAATGTTGATAATATTAACAACTGAATTAAAATGAGCCATATATGAAGCTTTTTCAGCTTTAGAAGTAGCTACTAGATAGCTTGATTAAATTGTAAATTAGTTAAAAACCGAGTACATGAGAGTTGGAGATGCCAATAATGATCTACATACTCACTTTGAGGTCAATCAATATAGGTTTGATCAGATACAGTTTTATTTTTTTGGAATCCAAGGTGAGCCCTAGAAATGACGTTATGCAAATAATACAAAAGAGAATACAATTTAATATAATGCAACCAGCAAGTAATATGGTCTTTTTAAGCACTTTTGAAGTTTATTAATGTTTACGTATAGCAAATTAAAATGTAAAAAGCTCTTTTCAACCACTTCTAACCTAAGGGTCAAGGATAGAGTCTTCACTACAAAGACTGATGAAAACAAAGAATGGTGAAGCATAAAAAAAGGAATTAACACGTAAACTCATTCTGGCTGTATAAGGATATAGACATAATAAAATTAATAAGAATGAGAAGATTTCAATAAGCTGTCAATCTGGTGAAAATGGAGGATGGTGAAAAACCAAACAAGGTATAAACAGAGGAGTTTTCTAGAACGAGAAGAGGGTGATAGCTGGATGGTTTCATAGCGGTTTCAAGGGGTAAGTCTAAACCCGAAACTTAATTGCTGTCACACTGGACTGAGCCCAATGGTGGTACTTGGAAGAGACTAAAAGACTTGATAAGCAAGTTTTACCATTTCATACATATGAACTTTATGATTACATTTTATAGTTCTTTTAAGCGTGTATTATAATGTTTGTATAATAATGTGTATCATAATGTTTTTTTTTATTCTTTTGGTAAATATGGAAAAAAAAATTATGGAATCCAATAATAAAAGTTGAATAAAAAAAAGATTTTTCTTTTCTCTTTAGTCTCTTCCAGCTCCAAAAATGTCTCATACTCATTCATTTCCATCTAGCAAAATTTTAATGAGTTAACCAATACTTCCAATTGTAAGTAGTATCCATGGACTTCTTTACCATGGGTAGAATATAACTTGTCATTAAAAGAATATACTTGTCATTAATGCCATTGATCGACATCTTTGTGATCTTATCAGCAACCATGGCAGCAGTTTGTCATTAATCAGTCTGTTTTTAATTGGAGTTTGCATATTTTAAAAGTATAATTTGGTTGACAGATCTTTGATTACTTCTTTGAATTTGTAGCCCTTTTTCAATTAATTATTTGACTGATGATGGTTATAAGTTACTATGTTAAACTAAATATTTCACATTGTATCTGTCATAACCCTACTTACTCTTCTAAGCACAAGTGAAGGAAGGAATGAGCAGTCGGCCACACCAATCAATTCATCTCCTAACCAACTACCTAACCTACTGAATACTCATTGTCGAAGCATTGTGATGTATAGTACTTCTCATCTTAAATTGGAGTAAGAACTAATTGATTACACAAAAGCACCTCGACAATCTAAACAGGGATCTGGCACATTATTGTAATTATCTTTAAAACAGTTCATTTAATCGCAAATGTGAACTTAATAGAAGTTGTAATGAATGTTATTTCCAATAATTTGGTTTCTTAACAATAAGAATTTATTATGTTATTTTCAAAAAATTCGTGCTTAGGTCTCTGTTCTATCAAAACTGATACATTTCGATGTGAGTAGGTAAGGATCCCAAAATATATTTTATGTTCTAGTAAGTAGAGACAGACTATAAAATATAATAAAATAAACTCTCATTAACTTGATAAATTTTACAGCTAATGTTTTCACAAAACTCAGTCTGCCAAGTAGGGGAATAAAAAATGGCAGTTGTTTCAAAACCTTACAAAAACATTAATTTTTCATTTGGAGCTCTATATCTTAAAAACTACCAACAACATTAGAAAATCTAACAGAACATTATTTAAAAAAGAGTAAATTTACTGAAATATGGGCCATAATAGAGCTATTTGTGTCCAATAGTTCTCGAGATATAGCTTTTTAAAAAGTAACATTTCATAAAAATGTACTAAAATATCAGTATTTAGTTAATTTATTTTGAGAAACCTATATCTCAGGAACTATGTGACATACAGATGCCTATTAGCAATCAAATTAAAGCTATTTTAAACTACTATAGTGTCGTTTATGACCTTTACCTTCGTAGGAATAGTAGTTTTCATGATATTTGCCAAAATAAATTGATTTATAGTTGTTGGGACAATAAATTTGATTTATGAAAACTTTTATTTCAGAAACCAAAGGACATACAGATGTCTGCCAGCACTCAAATTAAAGCTAGTTAAATTTACTATAAAATAGTTTATAACGTTTGTCTTTGAAGGAGTAGCTGTTTTTATGACATTTGACAAAATTAACTCACAAAATGTTTATTTCTAGTTGTTCGTATAAAATGTTAGATTTTTTTTTTAAATATATCTCTAGACCCATAAAATGCACATATGTCTGCTAACATTCCAAATAAAGAAAATATAACTTACTATAAAGTAGTTTATGACACTTACCTTAGTAGGGGTAGTAGTTTTTATGATATTCACATATTAATATAAATTTGGCTAATGAAAATTTGACCCACAAAATGGGAAAATTAATTTCATTAAAACAAATATTAAAATATGAAGTTTTATACAGATAAATAAATCCTTTCTTAGTAAAGTACAATAATTATCTGATCCATTCAGATGCACAACTTTCCTTATCACTTTCTAAGATTGTTTGTAATAATAAAGTGACTAAGAATTAATAGAACAAAAAAAAAACAAACAAAATGATTAATTGTTCAACAATGACTTGCAAGTATGGTGTCTCGGATGTCATCCACTCCAGCTTTAGCATACCTTTTGCCTGTCTTTTTGGCTTCATTTGCCCTGACATCGTACCCCTTCCATTATACTCCTTCCCCAAAGTTAATTATAGGTAAGGTTAAGAGATTATTACTGTTTATTCACCAATCATGAATTATAATTTATCCACCAAAATTTTAAAAAAGCAGTGATAGAAGTGATAGTTTATATATTAAAACTATAAGTAAAAGTGTAACAGAATATTAGTTGTCCTGCAAATAAAGCATATTGAGTTGATTGAAAATCTTATTATTTTGGGAAATTCAAACAAAGATTATCTCCTGAGCTCATCATTTACTACATACTATATAATGAGCTTCAAATGGCCTAAAGTTAAACCTCAATAATGAGACATGTACATAAAATCTAATTGTATACTGAGATGATACCTTTCTTCCAACAGCTCCATCATTACCTGGTGGACCAGGCAATCCTTTGGGTCCTACTGGGCCTTTATCACCCAGAGGACCTATAGTTCCTTCAGGACCAGAATCACCCTTCTTTCCTGTAATAAATTATTTTGTTTAGTTGATACAGTAAAGCATATTTATTACATAATAAAAATATATTAATGGTTTATAAAAATCTAGTTTTAAACTTTTATGCTAACAAATTATTAGTATAAAACATTTGATTATCAAATATTCAAGGCAATGTTGATAAACTTCATTTTAGGAAACAATTTTTAGATGAATTTTTTTTTTCCACCAAAGTTTCCTGTTATTTTTTATAGGTTCAATGCTAAATTATTATACAGTATATTAATTTTGATTTGTTGCAGTGTCAGCATTCAGAATCAGCATTTTAGAAGCACTTTGCCAATAGATGGGAAGGCACAAATGTTTCCAATTAATTAGTTAAATAAATTAGCAGTTAACATTCTATATAAGTAGTAATAGATAGTTAGATAGTCTGTTACATATGTATTAATATTGTAATATTCAAAAATTATTTAAAGTAAGTAAAAGGGAATTTCTAATAGTTTTTATTTAATTCTCATATCTTAAGTATAGCTTGGGTTCAAATGAAAAGCTTTAATATTAAATAAATACGAGAATTTTATTTAAATTATTTAACATTTTAGACTCTTAATTTCAGGGCTGGTGTCTAAGCAATCAGAAGAGTCAACTTGTTTAGTAACTATCTTTACAAATATACTTAAATTCTATTTTGTACAACACTAATTTATGATGTTCTATGATGACTGATGGTTTTTGATGACTTCTATTTCACAAACTAACTTTGTCTTTAAACAAAACCTTGGTCCTCTAAAAGTTTTCAACTCGTTCTCATCCACAGAAGTGGGTTGTTTGGTGATCCAAACAAAGAGTCCCTTATTCTTCTTCGTGACTCTTTGATGTCTTCTTTTTCAAGATTCTACCCTTGAGGTAGACAAAAAGATTATGATGACCTCCTCCATCCAGGAAAAATTATCCCCCCCGCGCCTAAGCAAATGAATCTTAACAAAACAGTACCTTTCCTTTGTCTAGATGTTCAGTGCAAAACATCGGTTGTGTTTTTTGATTTGAGTTTTTGCATGTGATTTTCTTTATGAACATTATTTTTCAACATTTATTTTTGATTTATATTTTTTCTTAAGTTTACACATTTTAAAATTTTGATGGGTAGTTAAAATAAATTAGTTTTGAATACCAATCTTTTCCACTCTATATTCGACTGAATAAAATTGGTTAGCCTTCCTTTTGGTTTAACAAAACAAATGAACAATATTGAAACGACACATAAAATAAAAACATATTAAAAACCCTTTATACATAAAATTAACTACTTACTCAAAAAAGAGGATATTAAAATGTATCTATTTTACTTTGAACTTCCTAATTTTTTATTTTTGAATCTCTTTACTTCTGTGACCTCTAGATTTGAGTTTATAAAACTCAATTAGGCAAACATATATATTTCTAGTAAAATAATAAAATTAATGAATTTAAAAACAAATGGGATGAGGCAGTTACCGGCTGGAATGAGATGGCAAGTCAAGGCTGCAAAAACTAACTTTCTCCTAGCAATACCTAAATTTGAGGACAGTCAAAGTAAATTTGTATTCATTTTTTTTCTCTTAGGTACTATCTAATTAGTATTCGTAATTATTATTAGTATTTCCTGAATCATGAGATTTTAGCCTACTGTTTGCTTTTACTTTTTTAATAAGTTTTATTGGATGTTATGATTTTTTGAAGTTATCCACATCTATTGTCTGTTTCATACTTTCACAAAATAAGTTATAGAAGAATAAATAAATAATTCTTTAAATTTATTGTAAATAGAAACGTTTTAGAATAAATTGTGGAAGTACAAATATTTTTCCAACAACGTTACTTGTTTGTAATAACCTATTCGGAGAAACAATGAACAAAAAAAAAGGACGCAACAATGAAACCCTTATTCCGTGATAACCCTTATTCATATATGAGAATTTCGCTTCCAAGTCTTTTTCTGTTATATTGGGTAAACACTTACAGGAAACTCTTTATATATAAATCTAATTTGAATATATATATGTGTTTCTTTGTATGTGATTTCATGTGACAAACAGTTTTGACATTTTGATCCTAAATGTCTTAGCCTACACACAGAGAAAGAAATATTTTATTCATTCATGCTGCCCAAATACATCGGGTTGCTACATTACACAGCATACTGATCAATCCGTGACTGGACAAATATACGTTTCATATTTTTACATGATATAATATAATAGATAGATAACATTCTTTTTTTTCTTCCACAGTTTTCTTTTACAATTAATACCAGTCTAAAAACTAACTACAAGTTTTTCGATTTATTCCTTTTTTTTTTTCTTTCCCTTCTATTTCACAACCCCTATTTCATTTGATCAACAAATTCCCCTATATAACAAATATTAAAATATTGAAAACAATAAAAAATTATAACTAAAACAACAAATAAGATATGCGATGCATGCATGCCATCCCACTTCTGGATAAACTCCCATACTCATTAATTTCCATGCATTCCATGCATATTACTTCATTAGGTAGTATTGCCTCCCCCCTCTTTCTATCATACACTACGTTTTCGGTGAAAATCCAGTCTTATTCAAAAACGTGTCACAGCTAACAATTGTAAATACAAGTTCGGTTAGAAATAGTTCTAAATCAAAAAATAAACGGCGTCAATCTGTGAAATGAAAAAAATCTGGACCGAAAAAGGGAAGACCTCCTAAAAGCGAGTACAGTAAGTACATATACTACAGTACGTACATATAAATGTACATACTACAGTAAGTACAATAACAGTAAGTACATATAAATTAAAATTATTTATTATATTTTATATTTATTAAGTCTAAAATTAGAAGACTATCTTTGTGAATCCGAAAATTAAGGAAATTATAACTCATGCCAGAACCACAATCAGAGAGCTGCCAATACTGCTTCCGACGTCTTGGACCTGATGCGCCGATCCCACCTTACTGAAATGTTGATCCCAGGTATTTGAAGGAGTCTACCTTCTTACACATACTTCCATTAATCTGAAGGTCCGCGGACTCTTTACATTATTCGGTCTTATCAAAATTTATTTGGAGACCCCACAGGCAGTATTCTTTTTTCAGGGCCTTCAGCGCTTCTTCCAAGCTTCCAGGCCCTACTATATGTGACCACTGCTTGGTCGTCGGCAAAGAAAATGGAGAACAGCATATGTCTGTTGATGTCAATGCCTTTCCCTTCTCATTGCCTGCTCCACTCCTTTACTGCCTGTTGTAAATAAATTTTAATCAGGGTTGGGGACATACTGCATCCCTGCTTAAGACCCTGGGATGCAGAAAAAGGCTCAGACAAGTAAGAGCCAAGCTTCACTCTGTACTCGTCTTCTTTGTATAGACTCCTTACTGCATTTATTAATGAAATACTAATACCCGCACTCTTAAGAGATTCCCACATCTTATGTCTTGGTACACTGTACCTGTTCTAGGTCTATAAAAGCTATGTGTACAGCTCTTCCTTTCTCCATTGTTTTCTATGAGCTGCCTTAGGACAAATATACTGTCTGTACAAGACCTGGCTGCAGTGAAGCCAAATTGTTTCTCCAGGGTAACAAACTCTTCTTCTAATTTACCCTTCAAAATCCTTGCAATTACCCTTGATATGGAACTCTGGACACAGATGCCTCTATAATTTCGGCATTCATTCCTGTCACACACCGGGAACGGTGAGTTGGAACCTCAACAGACAACAAAAGACAAATTTTTAGAAGTATTGTTGAGCCATCACTTAACTACACCATAGAAACATGGACACTTAACCCAGGAGAGATGGATTTCTGGAGGAGATGCCTAAGGATTACCTGCCAGGATAGAGTCAGGAATGAGGATATTAGGAGCAGGGTAGGGGTGACTGAAGGAGTTCCGGAGAGGATTGGAAGGAGCAGACTGCAATGGTATGGGCACTGTCAGCGGATGTCAGAACGTAGGTGGCCGAAGAGATTTCTGCAATGGGAACAACCAGGAAGACAGAGGAAAGGAAGACCCCGAACCCGGGAGGACTGTGTGGAGGAGGACATGGTCGGTAAGGGACTTGAGGAGGAAGATTGGTGGGACAGAGAAAAGCGGAGGGACGGTCAGACTTAGCCAGGCAACCCATTGATTACTGCAAAAGTAAAAAAGTAAGTAAGTAAAAATGTTGTATTCTTATTTTGGGATACCACTTAGGTATTAGTGAAAAAATATCAAATATGCGTGGAAATACATAGATCAAGCAGACAAACATTGCGGCTCTCAACGTCTAGAGAAGTGTGAGTAAGCTGCCACTTCCTCTGATCTAGCAATTACAAATCTTGCAGCTTTAATTCCTAATCGTATTTTTCTCTTTACGATCATCCCATGCAACTGAAAATGAATTTGTTTGCGCAGACCTGTTTTATTTGCATTTAGCCAAGTGCCTATAAGCTCACTTTTTTTTGATTTTCGAATAATAACAAAGATATATTTTTCAAATGCAAAAATAATTACAAACAATTAATAAACCAATTTCAGTAACTTCTATGGGGTTCTAGATGATAAATCTGTTTACAGATGGGAAATTTATTATTCCGTACAAAAGAGAAGAAAAGTAAATTTGCCCCGAAAGTGCTACCACCTCTTGAAAAAAACTTATAAAAATTTGGTATATTTAGCCTTAAGGCCATTGGCTATTATTCATTTTCTGTTCTAATGTTCTGTGTTTTATATTGTAATATTTATTGCAAACAAACTAAATATTATTTTTTTATATTTTGCAAAGAACAGCGGAAATATTAATGAAAATGTACACTCATAAAGAAATGCTATATTTTCCTGTACAGAAAGATAAAAAATGCAACCTTATAGCTAGGTAACCTTGCCTGATTCTATACACCCATTTAGAGAGATAGACCTAGAACCTTTGGGTATACTTGTGAATTCCCATTTGCGATTCTCTTTTAATGATTTCATATGACTGTCCAATTTTTTTTATCACTACCACTCAGAGCTTCTTCATAACTATCTGGTGTTGTGACTCGAAGAATGAATTCTTCACCAAACAACACATAATTTCCCAGATGTGCTGGTTTTGATAGCTTTGAGCGGTCTTCCAAATTCTGTGAAAAGGGTGAGAGTCGGTTCTCTGATTCGTTTACTGATTCATCACCAGACTCAGATTCTTCTTCTTTTTCAGAACCTCTTGTTTTATCAGACACCTCTTGGTCTTCTGGTTTTTCACAATCTTAAATGTCAGTGTCTTTTATTGGCAACTTAACATACTCACACTTGCTCAAAATCTCTTGAAATAGAATGACTATCTCTTCTTTTACCCCTATACGGTGTCGCTCATCTCCGTCGTAGCTCATCAGGTATCCTTTTATGGACTTCTTATCCATTTTCTTCCATCTCTGATTAGGAGTATGGATGTAGCATACAGAACCAATCACTCTCAAGTGCTTTATTCTAGGTTTCTTGCCTATCCATCACTCATAGGGGCTCACACCTTTTACAGAAGACTTTCCTGTTCTGTTTAGGATGTAAAGTGCAGTTGCTACAAAATCAGCTCACATATTCTGCAAAAGTTAAATCTTCGTTGGAATATTTAAATGTTCTTGCTATTTCGACAGTTGTCCAAAATTTGCTTTCACAAATGGCATTTAGCTGGGGTGTGTAAGGAGCTGTCAACCTCTGTGTGACTCCCGCTGCACTTAAAATCTCTCTGATTTCATTGCTATCCATTTTACCATCATTATCACTAATCATTTCTTGTATTGGATGGCCCATTACTTTTGCATGCTGAAGAACCTTTAACATATCTTTAACTTCTGATTTTTCTGACATCAGATAGCCGTAATAAAACTTTGTATAGCTGTCCTTGAAAACAACTAAGTACCTTTCTTTGAAAACGACTCTGGAAATGGCCCACATACATCTGCTGACAGTAACTGTCCTTGTTTTGTTGATTTTTGTCTATGTCCAAATGGAAGTTTATGTACCTTTCCATAAACACACGGCTCACAAAAGTGCTTGTTTGCTTTAGCAACTTTGTGTTCAATTCTTTGAGCATTTTAGCTTGGACATGCCACTTATCATGATGACCCCACCTTTGATCTTGATCATCAACAATATTCACTTCAGGATTTGGTTTTACTGGTTCAATTGTTGCTTTGTAAAGAGTGCCCCCATGTTCCCTTGTTCCATACAGCATTTAACTTTCCCTGATTTGAAAGCCAGCACTGTGTAGCTGTTGATTGAAATACACTTGTTGGGTGAGCTGCCAACACTGAGAATAAATTTCTGCATAAATTGGGAACATACCAAACATCCTTCAACAAAAACATCTCTCTAGTAGCTAAATTTTTTACTTTAACTGTTCCAGTTCCTACGGCTGATAGGATTTTTTCCAGCTGATTTTATGCCTGATGGTCTCTCAAACTTCTTGAAATCTATGTAAAACAAATTCGTATTTGTTACATGTCTCGTAGCGCTGTAGTCTATCTACCATGTAGACGGTTGACTAGATGATTCATCTGATAGAGCTTCTCCTCAACAAGCATAAAACCTGCTCTATCAGCTGCTGAAGCCTCTTGGTTTTTCTTCGGTATACAATCAGAAATCTATTTCTCACAGTTCTTGATACAATGTCCAGCCTATTTGCAGTAATTACATTTATTGTGATTTTTTTACTTTTTCCTTGTTGCCCTATCCTTTGCTTTGATATTGAAGTCAAAGCCTCCTGGGAAACAGAACTAGACCCTTCTGTTTCATAAAATTTCGTTCAAATGTACAAAGCTGAACTATCAAATCCTCAAATGTTTTGTCTTCACTTTTTAATAACATCCAACTTGATTTGAAGGAAATAAAACTATTTGGCAATATAATAAGAATTTTGCAAACCAACTATAGATCTGGCAAAATATTCTTGTTTCTAGCCTGCAGAGCATTATTTAGTTCGTTTCAAAGTGATTTCAGCCGAGCTATATGCATTGAAACATCCTCACCATCAATCCAGTTAAATGTAAAGAAATTTGTACAAATCTTATATAACTGGTCTTTTGATGATGCCTCAAAAAGTTGCTTCAACGTACTCCAAGCAGTCTCTTGATTCCATTATTTTCTGGTAAACAGTATCAGTTACAGAATTTGCAATCATAGACTTAGCATAACTATTTGATTTTCTAAATAGGTCAACTTTGGCTTTATGCTCTTTTATTGCGACTTCTGAAGCACCTCCACTAAGATTTTCAGACTTAACTAACAGACTGTTAATAACATCAATAGCACCCTCATGGTACTCTGGAAGATCTCTTATTTTCCGCTTCCAAACAGGCCAATCTGACTCACCAGCAAATGGTTTCACGTGTTTGAAAACATCATTCTGATTATTGCACTATTTAAAAAACACAAAGTACCTACTTAACACGATTTCTAACCATTAACACTGATGAGTTCTGATTTTCAGTTGATCACAACACTTCACATATCACTACTTTTGATATATTTATTTCTTAGCATTCCTATAAAGCTATTAAGCGTATACTGGGCCCATAACCTTTTATATTTTGCAAAGAAAAGTGGAAACATTAACGAAAATGTACACTCATAAAGAAGGGATATATTTTCCTGAATAAAAAGATAAACAATTCAACCTTACATATCGCAGTGGTACCAATAAAACTAAAAAAAAGTAGGAAACTACTCTACTACAATAATTTTTTATAAATTGGGTTCAAATAAAAATTAAACAACTTAGCACCAAATAGTAGTCTTAAATAAACATGATAATGTAAGTAAATTTGGAATAAAAATAACAAAATTATTGTTAATACAGGTAGACAATATAAGAAAAGTTGGATATCAGAATCCCACTTCCAATTCTTTGACTTCCTGAAGAGAGAATCACTGGAAAGTACAATTCTTTCATCTGCCAATCTCTCATATTTATAATTAAATTAATATAAAGCTGAGAATTGGTGACCCTAGTAAGTTTCGCATTTTTTTGATCCATTATCATTTTTTTCAACATTTGGATATGCCTTGTGACTAAACTTCAACATTATGACCTCCAATTCACTTGACAAGCCTCAGTTTAATTATATAAGTGAAAATTTTAAGGCATAATATTACTGCTATCCCTTCACTCAAGTAGGAATTAAAAACTGATATAAAAATATTTATAAAATTATCGAAATTCAAAGTTCTAAAAATCCTTAAATCATAAACAGATTCAAACATATATTTACTAACAAAACACAGCTAAATACATTTTAACACCCATGATAATCCAATAAAAGAGAATTACATGTTTAAATTGTAAATGATTACCAAACTAAGATTATATAATAAATATTAAACCAATCTATTTTTCTTTTATTAAAACTTAATTATAATATAATAAAACAATTATACCATCTGAGTAGCACAAAACCAAAATATTTAAATTTTCCATAACATTCTTCTTTTTCCATTTGAATGTAAATTTGAATGCTTATATTTTGTCTATGGCTACAAATTACATCTTAGATGCTCCCATATATGTGTATATACATATATACATGTATTATATATATAATTGTAAACATTTATAAAGGATTAAGAATTGAAATAATATTTCTATAATATAATTTTAAAAAACTATAACCTGGAGGCCCCATGAGACCAGTCTCTCCTTCTGTCCCCTTATAGCCAGGCCTGCCAGGACGCCCAGGCCTTCCAATGAATCCTTGAGGACCAATATCTCCTTCCAAGCCACGCAGACCTTGGTCACCAGACTCTCCCCTCAGCCCAATTTCTCCTTTGCTTCCTTTTATTCCATCTCTACCTATAAGTTTAATTAATTATTGACCATAATATCACTATTAATACCTGAGATTATAAAGCTTATTTTTCAGTTAAGTAAACAACTTTTCTGTTTCAAAATTTCTGTATTAGAAAAATATAATTGAATCAATATCAAAATGGGCGATTTTTTTTTATTTTATTATTTCTTGCTGCATAGTTTGTAGAAAAGTAGTAGAAGCAATCAAATTTAAAATGAATAAGAAATTAGCCTTCATAAAAAGAGCTTTATTCTGTTGCTAATGTTTATAGAAGAAATCTCTTTACAGTTGAGGAATTGGACTAATTTATTAACATAAACATCATGAATAGAATTTGAGAAAATTTCCATCAAAATTTCTAGAAACAATTCTGGAGGTTTATCTAAAAAAGAAATCTCTGGATTTCCTTAAAAACATTCTGAGATCTCACAGTTCTTTTTTTTTTTAGGAGTACTTTATGGTTTCTAGGCAAGCTATAGTGCAGGGATGTCATAAATCTTGTTGGAGGATGGAGGAGACAAAATTTATTACTTCCCAACAATCATGACCAGATTTTCTAAACATACCAAACGTCTAGGGAGTCTTCTCTGAAATTACCCTAGACATTTTTGGAAAACTAGCTCTTTAAATAGTGTAATGAGTATAATAACTAGTGACCGGATTTTGTGCAATTGTATGTTTTGTTCTCTAGCCTTAAATTACACCAAACCTTGACAGGATTCGAATCATGGAAAATACCAATTTTTTTTTATATATTATTACATTATATTACCTAAGTATATTATATAAGTAAATAAAAATGTAATGTTTGTTTGTCATTTATCTAAGATCTCCAAAAGCTCTTAACCAATTTACACACCTTTTTCTTTTTTTTAATGTTCAATATTGTCCTAGGAAGGTTCTTAATATTGAAATCCTGGATTTATCAAATAGAAAAATAATTATGAAGAAAATTAAATGTTTTTGGTAGATCACCCGAAATGTATCCATTTTTTAGATACTATAAATGAGGAATTTAGATAGGTAATGAAATTACTCTAACAAAGAATAAAAATTGATCTGAATCAAACAAGGATTGTCAAAGATATTGCAAATTTTTAGTATCCTTTATTGCCTTTACATAAATAAAAATGTAATGTTTGTTTGTAACTTACCTAAGATCTCTGAAATTTTTTAACCGATTTACAAGCTGTTTTTTAAAGTGAATTTTCAGTATCATAATATTAGCTATTATTTAAATGGGGGAATAAATTACTAACAAAACAAAATAAAAATCATTGAAATCGGCCAATAATTAACAAAGACATGCTAAATGTTTTTCTTATATTTTTAAAAATTTTTTAGTCCTGACATAAGAAATATAACATGTACATGATGATTAATTTTAACTAAATTGTTATAAAACTTTTAATTGTGCTCATTCAATCTATTTGTAATATATAGTCAAATCTAGCAATAGCGAAGCATTACCGGGTCAGGTAGTTTTAAATAAAAAGTAAACCAAAAATCAATTGGACTCATCAATAAGAATATACCTATCAATTTTGACCGTGTGTAATAATAAAAGGAGATGGTCCTGGTGCAGTCAAAGAAAAAACTCAAATAGTAGTAATAAAACTTTGTAAAGTGAACCAATGCTTTGCCCCCACCACGTTTCAGGGCTAAAAAAGATACAAACACTTAAATGAGGTAACAAAGTGAGCAGATAGAGAACAAAAATAAAATTTAACTAGGGTATGGCTAATTATGATTTATTATTATGATATTATTATGATTTGATAATTAATTTCTATAAAAATAAACAATGTAAATTAAATAAAATAAAAAAGATGTACAGTAAAATTAAATAAGAATAACAATAAGTTTTAGACAATTAATGAATACAGAAATAATAGCCAATAAAACAAGTAGATAAAAAAGAAATGTAAAAATACAGTACACATTAAAAGATGGAAAGAGGTAATAAGATTAAAATCAAGAATAAAGCAAAGTAAGGAATAAAAAAGGTAATAATTAAAAAAACGTATAATGGCTAACACGTATAATGGCTTACCCTTTTCCCTATAGCAAATCTTCACTTCGGATGTGTTACTTTTCATAAAAACTTTATTTTACACTATCCCATTTCTTTCCTCAGCCATTAATTTTGTAGTTTAATTGAAAAGAGTTTTCATATCGGAGCCTGTGCTTTCCCAAGCACTTATAAAATATTTATACTGCTCTGGAAGTGTTGTTATTACTGTTGAAATGATCATATCATCTGGTATATCATTGCCTAATGATTTTAATCTAAATGCCAAATTTTCAATTGAGCTTATGTGGTTTGCCAAGTCTATCCCAGTCTTAAATTTAAAATCCAAGAATTCCTGAGAAACATCTCTCTCATATATGTTACATATTCTGGAATACATTTGACTTGCAGTAGTACAAGTCAAAATATAAGTCAATGCTCTCTGATTTATTGTGGTTACTGTTAAGTTTTGGGATTTAGCATCATTTTGCATACAGACATTATATTCTTTACTTTGCTGGTTTCTGGGATGCTCAAATTCTTCAGAAACAATCTCAAACAACCCGTTGGCTTTTAATATGTTTACCTTGAATTTCCACATTTGAAAGTTTTCAGGACCTGTCAGCTGCTCAATTCAATTTATTTCATTAAAGCTGTTGAGATCCTTTTTATAGTACTGGTTGCACTTTTAACGAACTTTAATTGTTTTTATTTCACGAAGTATTTAACTCGAACAAACACTACCAAGCTATTTTTACTGTCTCACTACAAATTTTAATTTTGTGAACAGTCTGGGCCCATAACCTGTTGAACGAGGGGGTAGTGGACACAAACAAAATATTTTTACTGTTCTTACTGTTTTATTTGCTATGGTTAGTTAACATAAAACGTACTTACTGTAGTGAGAACAAACAACACAAAAAAAAGGCTTGGTGGCAACTCCCGACTGACAACTATGGATGGCTACTGACTAACAAAACCATTGCAAACGGTTTTGTGTTCAACAATCGATATATTCACAGTTTGCCACAGAGCAATATGTATATAATAAAATATGAATTTTTACATCTCACTTTAACAGCCTAACCCATGCTGGAAACTACTCCATCAATGGCTTTTATGAATTGAATTCATAAAATTCAAATTCCATTAAAATGTTTTTAAAAAAGTATCTATGCCAATCAGATAACATCCTGGGCTAAAAGGATATGGATTATGTTAGAGATGCACAATTTTTTTATTAGTCATATATACAAACATATCACATACAAAATGAATACACATAATAGAAGAAATAAAAAGACAAAAGAGTAACATTAGTACTACACAGACAAAACACAGATATATAAAATTAATTGGCAGTTAAGTAGTTAATCAAATAGAATTAAAAGATAAGATGGTCCAGATGTCAGTCAGAATTGAGCACAAAACGGTAAAAAAACAACTTATTGAATGCCAACATCCAAGGCAAACATCAAATTCGTTCAAAATAAACTAGATACAACATGCAATACAAATGAAAAATTCTATCTTATTTATTTAGCCCTAATGAAGATCTGTAATGCAAGTCCAAATGTTGGCTTTTAGTAAACAGATTTTTTTTTACTATTACGTGTTTCATTCTGATCAACACCTGAACATTCTAATCTGTCGATAGAATAATTACTTGACTAACTGTATGTATGCCAATAGATTAATCAAGTTATCATTACCTTTTGGTCCTTTGTCACCGAACATACCAGGCATTCCTGGGATCCCATAATCTCCCGGCATACCTGGTGGGCCAGCCACTCTTTGACCAATCATTCCTTTATCTCCCTAGTGAAAAAAAAGTAATATGGACATAAGAATTCTGCTGTTTTATGTATTTATATACACTTTTTTAGGCCCCTTCAATCTATTTTTACCCTTTATTAAATTTAAAAAGACTACAAGTATTTATTTAATGTGAAGAAGATGGTCAGGGATGTGGTCAAAAAGAACCAAAATAATTTTCAACTATTGACTGACCATCTTCTTCATATATGATATTATACAGTCAATTATCTATCTATCTATCTCTCTCTCTATATATATATGTGAGTGTGTGTGCTGAAAAATGTTTGATTCTGGGTTGTATGATATTTCCATGCATCTGTAAGCAGATAATTATATATTGTTGGATAAAGAGGCAGGAACGGTTAAACTAAATACATTTATGAAAGCTGGTAAAGAACTATTTCTAAAAACAAATACAGGCTAAGCAAAATAAATAGTAGCAGAAATTGTGAACATTTTTCTCATAAGTTATAAGAGGGAATATATACAGAATATTAAGTCTGGAGTATCTACCATAACTACAAACCGACATTCAAGGGAAAATTTAAATGTTTTATATATGCTTTTATGGGATAAATTTTTTATTTTCTGATATTTATAAAAGGATCATTCTTCATTTCCATTCAGTAATTTTTTTACTCTATTTTCCAAAAGGTATTTTGTTGAATCTTATATTAGTCTCTGTGATACTTCATTAAAAATACAAACTTTGGCAGAGCTGTAAGGTTTTTTTCTTTGGTAACTTCCATATGAATGCATGATAAAGTGCAAAAATATTTTCAGAGAAAAATTACAAAAACTATAAAAATGAAATTAATTTCCTCAACAAAAAATTTAGAAATTTTATATGTATGGAAATACCAAAATTCATATTAAAAATAAAGGATTTAGAAATTGTCAATTCTAATATATAATAACACATAAAGAATTAATAAAATAAATTATAGGTAAAAAAAATATGAGTGATTATTGAATTTTACAGAATCTTTTACTTTCTTTCAGACATAATCGTTTTGAATAAATTTAGATTCTATTGTAGTAACTATTCAAAAATATTATTTAAGAATTCTTGCTCATGAAAAGACTCAAAGACATGAAATTCCATTAGTATGTGAACCACTCTTGATCTTAGAAAACAAAAGATACAAACAGAGAAGTTTAAATATAAAATTTCATATATTTACCGAAGGTAATGAAGTACCTGAAACAAAATATTTGGTCCATTATTAAAACTTTGTAAAACATTTCATTTGTCATGAGAATAAAGAATCAAAAGAGTCCATAAAAATGTCTATATTGAAAGTATGTTTTTTGGGGAGTGGGAAGGATGGAAAATATGGTAAAAATTAGTTTTGGTACAAACTAAGCAAGTGAAGCTTGTTTGAGAATTTTTTTTTAATGTTAGACCTAATCAAAGTGAAAGGAAAACAATTTCATCAATAAAAAATGAATTATACTGTTTATTATTGATGAAAATAAGGGCACATATTTTTAATTGCTAAGTTATGCTAGGAATGAAAAAAAATTAAGCAAAGCCAATGGAAAACTTACATTTTCAAAGCCAGAACCGTTAAGCGTTCAAATATAAAAGTATTAGAAAATAATGAAGATAATAAATAATAAATAGTTTAAGTAATAAAGAATTAATGACAAAATTAAAATTAAATTGTGAAGGACAATGAAATAGCGTTTATCCCTTAGCCAAAGATGTACTTTACCTGTAAATTATTTGAAAACAAGCAACATCAAAATACAGTTAATGTCAGAACTTTCTATAAACAATTTTTGAAATTTTTCTCTGTAAGATATACAAATAAATTTTGCTCATCAGGTAGGTGGACTGATTTGGTCATAGAGGCGATTATGAGCTACAAGTTCAAAGTGGTGGGAGGTACACGAAGAACATTTTTAATGCTTAAGTTTTAATTAAACTTTAATCCTTGAAGAGTTTTCTAACACCAATTTATTTTTTTTTTTCAGAACACACAGATCTGAGAGAGAAGAGTGATACCTTTATTTGTAAGTAAGTACCCCATATATTCTATTTCTGTTTTCCTTATTTAATTTCAAATTTCTCTGTTCTGCCCTGGTGTCACTATGCAAAATTTTAGATAAATCAAATAACTTTTAATTAAAGTTACTTTTTACTGTTTGTTACAATGTTCTACAGTATATATATTTATAAGGAAATAAAACTATTTTATTTTTGTTACTGAAATAATGTTATATGTTCTATATTATATTCCATCAAGAAGCTTGAAGTTGTAATTTACGTCCTATTTGTACTTATATTAATGTATTAACTTTGTGCTCATTTGTGTATGAAACTGGGTTTATTCCATATAAATAAATTATTTACTTTTGAAATCCATCTAAATGCATTTTAATAATTATTTACAAATAAATTGGTGATAGTAATTAAATTAATACTGGAATAAAAATTTTAAACCTTTCAATGCTTATTCATCAAAAATGAATAAACATTTTTTAATCATTGTTAAAGCCCAAAAGTTCAGTTTCTTTTTAATTTAGACATGGGTTTAGCAAAGAAAGAATATATATATTGTAATAATAAAAATTATTTAAAAATAAAATAAATGAATTTATAATCGTTTTTAACTTTTTTCAAATATACAGGAGATAGCTTGGGTTCAAACAAACTCCTAAAAACTTCAATATTTAACAGATAATATAATTTTATAACATAAGAGACTTTTCTCAGGGCGGGTTACCTGGCAATCAGAACAGACGACACTGTACTACTAATAAGACTAACTTAATTTCTAGACATTTTACAAACACAATAAATTCTACTTAGAAACAAGACTAACCAATTACACAGCTTCCCCTGATAATCGTTAATCTCTTCTTCATGATGATGCTATATCCAAACTCCCAACAATGGCTTTTTTTCTTTCCCCCCTCTAGCCGAACGGACGTCTTCTCACCAAGCTCGCAAAACCAAGAGTCACCGTTTCCTCTCCTCCATCTTCAACTTTTTACTGCTCGATCCAATAAATAATCGATTGTAGTACAATCGCTCTGCTTTATTTGCGATGTAATTAGTTTATTGATAATTTTCACTTTCCTCCATTTCTTCTTTGAATATTCCTTTTCCATAATTACTGTATAGTAAGAACA
>NW_027109850.1:102445-103923 GCF_000696795.3 Halyomorpha halys
ATATACATATGAAATCATCAAATGAAGATTCCAAGAAATTGGTTAGTTTTGTTCTACCTAAACTAAATACATTTGTAAAAGAGATATTAATTTAAATTAAATGTGATTAAAAATAAGTGTTCTGATTGCCTAGAAACCCACCCTGAGATTAAGAGTCTATATTATCATATATAACAAAATTAAAATTCTCATATCTATTTAATATTTATTATTTTTATTTGACCTTGCCATCTTAAAAACTATACCTTAGATGTAAAACTATTAAGTGAAAACTATTAATTTTCTTTTTATTTTAAATTAAATAATATTTAAATATTACAAAATATATATATTGTAATATCCTTTTTATGAGTAAATATTTATTTTGTTATATATAAATGATTTTAGTATGTTTTGTGTTATGTATCATTTCAATATTGTTTATTGGAAGCTAACCAATTTTTATCAGTAAAATAGACAGTCACAAAGCCAAGATGGCGGCACGTTTCCTACAAAAAGTCCATTGAATAGCGGCCATGTTGAGCAGATTCAAATATTATAAAAACTTTATTTAACTTCCCATCATAATTGTTTGTTGTTGCGCATGTTTCCTGAATGCATCATCTTTTGTCTAGCTCAAGGGTAGATCATCTTGAAAAAGAAGACATCGAAGAGCCACCCAAAAATAAATAAGGGACCCTTTGTTTTGGATCGCAAGTGAATGAGATGAGTGAAAACTGTTAGAGGACAAATGCTTTGTTAACAGTCAGTTTACAGCAGGGTTAGTTTGTTGAGAAAGAAGACAAATAAAACCTTCCATCATCGAAAGAAGATTGTATAAATTTGTTAGTGTTGTACGAAATAGAATTTAAGTACATTTGTAAAGGTAGTTAATAAAAAAGTTGACTGTTCTGAGTGCCTAGAAACTATATATCCCCATTATAGGGGGAATGGGTCGCTCAATGGTAAGGCACTGTACTACTACTCTTTTTGTCTAGCTCAAGGGTAGACATCTTGAAAAAGAAGACATCGAAGAGTCACCCAAGAAGATTAAGGGACTCTTTGTTTGGATCGCCAAAGAACGCACTTTGGTGGATGAGAAGTGAGTTGAAAACTTTTAGAGGACAAAGGCTTTTTTTAAAGACAGTGTTACTTTGTGAAATAGAAGTCATCAAAAACCATCAGTCATCATAGAAGAGCATAAATTGGCTAGTGTTGTACAACCTAAAATTTTAAGTATATTTGTAATGGTAGTTAATAATTTAGTTGACTGTCCTGATTACCTAGAAACCTGCCCTGAGATTAAGAGTCTAATATGTTATAAAATTCTACTATCTATTTAATATTAAAGCTTTTAATTTGAACCCAAGTTATACTTAAGATATGAGTATTAATTTAAAACTATCAAAATTCCTTTTATTTTTTAAAAATAAATTTTGAATATTACAATATATATATAAACTCTAGCCGAAACAGTGGCACATTAAAAATAGGTTAAT